>NW_010538885.1:77190-78193 GCF_000687285.1 Phaethon lepturus
CCTTCCTTTTTACCCTGTGGCTATCATTGTCCTTTTTTCACCTCCCCTCAGTGTCTTTCCACATGTTTTTACCCATTGTGTAATACTCATTAGTTGAAATTCAGTGTTTTATAACACATTCTCAGACAAATTTGTACCTTTCTCCCTCAAATTCTGTGTGTGAAAAGGGGGCTTTGTCGCTTCCTTTTTTTTTCCCCCCCTTTCCTTTTTGTTGTTGTTGCTGTTATATTACTCTCCCTCTAAAAAAAAAAAAAAAATTACCTTCTCTCCCTCTGACTCTGCTTCTTGTTTCAATCCAATCCCAGGAATCGCCCGTCCTTCCAGCCGGGGAGTTCTCTGAGCCATTTGTACACTTCATCACTCAATGGTAAGCTCAGTTTGCAAACATGCCATGCCCTGGATGTAAATGATACATGCCATTAACTCCGCGGCTCTGCGAGACCTTATGGCTTTCCTTGCATCCTTTCTGAGAGAAGAGGGACTTGGGGGCCTTGGGCAGATGGGGCAGCAAAGCTAAGCAAACTGTTTAAATTATGTAAACGTTATTTACACAAAGGGTCGTAAAACTACTTACAAGGGTTTTTCCTGTTTTAATAAACCTGCCCTGAATGTGGGTGCGGTCTTGCGCGCTGAGACCCCTAAGAATTCATTTGGGGGGTAAAGAGGCCACAAAGACTCGGGTGGATAATATCATTATTCAGGGCTTTTTAAAATATTACTTATTAAATTGCCTCAATATTTAGAAAGGCAAGCAGCCTTGATTAATTCATCGGCTTTTCAGTAAGTAATTTTTACTGAGAGTCGTATTTTAGAACACACCGCTGGGTATATTTTCTTTCCTTAAAACTGAATAGTTCATTGGAAACCTTTTAAATTAGAGGAGAATCGGGGAGAGGAGGAATTTGTGGAATAAAGAATACAGTCCTTGAGTGGCTGGAGAATAGAAATCTTGGGGGTAAGCTATCGTAAAGAAACGAAAGGAAAATATTTTTTTTAACTGTCT
>NW_010538886.1:0-247 GCF_000687285.1 Phaethon lepturus
GTCCCCCCGCCAGGGACGAGGGGGGGTCTCCGGACATCTTGTGGCGTTGCCGTGAGGAGCCACAAAATACTGGCCCGGGAGCCCCAGTGGGATGGGGGATTTGAGCTAACGGCATCACGGGGAGTCCCCTGGGGAGCGGGGTGCTGCGTGCCCCCGCCACCGAGGTGCACCTTTGTGTTTCATGGGCTAAAGGAGCCCATGGTGTTTATAACCAGCGCCGCCGGCGGCTTTTCACCCGGCAGGTTAG
>NW_010538886.1:727-1021 GCF_000687285.1 Phaethon lepturus
CCCCGGGCAGCCTGTCCTGCCTCAGTTTCCCCACTTGCTGAGCACGTGGCGAGCACCGCAGCTTCCCCACAGGCCAGAGGGAGTCCACAGCCACTTCCTGCAGACTTTGGCTGTGGTTTTGCTCCATCAGCTGAATTTTCTCCCCTTTCCTACAGCACCTGGAGAACTTCACGCTGGTGGCCAGCAGCAGAGGACAACCTTTCCTGGATGGGAAGGGCCAGTGCCCCTTTGACCCCCAGCACACCTACACAGCCCTGCTGGTGGGTGAGTACGGGCCAGCGGCCCCCATGGGTG
>NW_010538886.1:1038-1253 GCF_000687285.1 Phaethon lepturus
GTGAGAGCGGTAGGGTCCCTGCCCTGGCTCCCCCCCACCCCGTCCCCGAGCAGACGGCGAGCTCTACGCGGGCACCATGAACAACTTCCAGGGCAACGAGCCCATCATCTCCCGCTCGCTGGGCAGCCGGACCCTGCTCAAGACAGACGCCTTCCTCCGCTGGCTTTCGGGTGAGCAGGGAGACCGTCCTTGGGAGGACCCCCCGACCCCCCTCA
>NW_010538887.1:0-11866 GCF_000687285.1 Phaethon lepturus
GGGATTGGGCTGGCAGCCTTACGGGCGGTCGTGCAGCCCCAGCCCCGGTCTCTCCTCCGGGGTTTGACGTGGCAGCGCACAGTGCTTGTGTCCCCAGTGCCAGCGAGCACCCTGCGTGGTCCACTGAACCCTGTCCATTAGTAGTGTCTTGCTTCGTGTCATCTGTCTGTGGGTGCTTTGCCGTCTGGGAACTAAATAGCTTCGGAAATAAAGCTTTGCTCAACTCATAGTCCCAAGCATACTGTTCGCATCTCTCCCTGAGAGCCGAGCTGGTGGGTGTAAGTCCCTTTCCAGCTGCCAAACTCATAGACATTGCTCAGCAGTGACTCCCCAACTAATTTGGCAACTGTTTTCTTACATAGAGATGCAGATGGTACTGACAGAATGTGAGGCACTTGCCTCTTGCAACAGGAAAAAATGGTATTGGTAGTCAGTGGGTGTGTTGGTTAGTTCAGGCAGTTGGCACCACACTAATAGGACTGCCACTGTGGGGAGCATTACATTGCCCCAGAGTCAATTGCTTGGCCCCACTCAGTGAGCTTTCTGTAAAATATATAAAAGCCTGTGCTGGGAGGGAGCAATTCCCCCACAAGGCAGGGCTGTGACTCTTGGCAAGAAGGAAAAACAGCTCTTTGCTACTGTTAGATCTTCGCCACGGGCAGGATTGTCCCCTGCAGCCGCAGTTTAGTTTTTGTTCCTCTCAGATGGAGGCTGGACAGCCCCCTGTGGTTTCAGCACAGCTTCCTGTCCGTGGCTACCCTGTGCAGTATGTGGCTCAGCAAGTCTAGGCTTGTTGCTTTTCTAGACTCAGCTGCCTTGAAGTAGACCCACCCCCTTATTTAGACAACAGCACAGTATGTGAATGTGTTTTTCTTAGAGCTGGAAAGCTGGTAGATGGTAAGAGAGGAAAACCTTCCACAAGTACCCTTTTCTCACTGCTTAGCTCCGCTGCCCGAGAGCTGAGCTGACAATTCAGAACTTCCCTCTGTTGGCCTTTTGCCACCACAAGCACCGCTGTGGTTAGGAGCTGAGCTAGAAGGCAAGGAGAGGGCTATTGCCTCTCCTGACATGCAAATCGGTGTCCAGAGGAAAAGGAAGTGCTTAGTGTTGGCAGCCCCATTTAGTCTGCCGGAGTACTTGGCTTCCTGCAGGCTCCAGCCCTTTCTCAGGGGTCCTTAGACTGAATCAGGGAGGAATTACTTCAATATTGTGTATACATTCTCTTTGGAAAGCTGGAGTCTGTTGGAGTGAGCTTGATGAGTACCTGGGTCTTTCTGTGACAACCCAGTCTGGCTCCAGCCCTTCCTAGGAAAGTTCTTCTGAGCATGTTATGTACTGACAGTCCCAATCAGGCCTGGTTCTCCAGAACTGCCAGGACAGTGACCAGCTTGCTGTACTGCAAAGAAGTCAGTACCTTGCTTCCTTATGTCTGTAGTCCTCCTGTCTTGCAGAGAGAAGATATGCAAGGATATGGAAAGGAGTCAATGAAAAACTAATTGAGTGAGGGAGGGTATCAGTGTGCAGGAGCAGAGACAGGAGACTTTTGTTCCCAGTCCCCTGTTTCTGTGCTCATTGGGTGGATGTAAGCTGCTCGATAGGGTGGGAGTGGGATGCTGTGTGTGGCATTGTGGGTCATGGATGGGTGAGGGGGGAGACTTTTAATCATCTGCTGGCCTGTGCCTTTTTGAAACTGGAACTGAGTCTCTGTGATTGTTAGACTGGCCCTATTTTTTACTGTCAGTAAAAAAATCCCCAAAAAACAGTATTCGCTCCCATGTCCCTCTAGTTTTGTCCTCTGGTTTTCATGATGTGTGATGCAAACAGCAGAAACAAACCTAAAGTAACTTCCAGTTGAGTGTAGGAATGAATGGCAGAAGAGACTGTGACCTAACATAGTATATTTCTGCCACTTTCCCTCTCTATGAAACTGTCAGCATGAGCTGCAGAGTATCTGGGCAGCTGATGCCTATAGAAGACCCTGCTGGCACAGCATCTAACCTTTCTGTCTTGTTTCATTCTCTGACCAGGCAGAAGATGGGAACATCGAGTACAAGGTGAGCCTTTTGAGGTTGCAGGAGGTCTTCCTCCCAGAGGGTTATTTTGCAGTGAGTAACTTCACCAAAGACAGCACGTGTGGAATGTGTCCAAGGAAAGGACAGAAAAGTGGACAATATAACTGAGAAACTATCAGTCACCTTCTGTGTCTCTGTGCCTAGCAATACCCAGTATGCTGAGCTGAAGTGTTTGATCTCAATACTCCTTTTTAGGAATCTGTTTTAGGAGATAAGACCCACTGTGTTTTTCTTGAAATCTTCCATTTGAGAGAGAGCTGCAGGTGTCCCTGATAATAATTTGTCACTTTCTTGTGGCTGTTCTGCCATTTGCACTTACTTGGTTCCTGTGTCAGAGATGGGTCCCACAGTGCTGTCTTTACCCCTACAGCAGGCAAGGTACAAGATCCCTTTGGCAAGATGCAGGGAAGTTGTTCTACCATATATATGCACCTTTGTGAAATCCTTTCTGAGCTGTCCTATGGCTTCTGTGCAGACACTTAACATGGGCTGTGTTTTCTAGAGGTGGGTCAGAGTTGGGGGCATTGCTTCATGGTGTTGGGTTAGGAAGTTGCTAGTTTGGGCAATGGGATTGCCTCTGCTTCCAGACTGTGACTATAATTACCCCCTCCATTAAACAGCTAAAGCTAGTGAATCCCTCACAATATCGCTTTGAGCACCTGGTGACACAGATGAAGTGGCGACTACAGGAAGGCCGAGGTGAGGCCGTCTATCAGATTGGTGTGGAGGACAACGGGCTGCTGGTTGGCCTCTCAGAGGAGGAGATGCGTGCCTCGCTCAAGACACTGCGCCGTATGGCAGAGAAGTACGTGTTCCCTTTCATCTTCAGGACCTGCAGGCATAAACAGCCTCCAGGAGAGAGGCTTGGCCCCAGGAGTCCCCTGAGGAGCTGGTGGCTCTATTCTACAAAACCCCTGTATGACTGAAATTCCCTCATCATGAGGCTCTGGAAATATGAAGGCAGTTATAGGGCTTTTGGCTGGAAGCTTGAGGCTCCTTCCCTGCTATCCCCAGCTTTCATCCCATTCACTTTGCCAGCTGTGATTCTAGAGGTGCAAGAGCTGCCGAGTACAAGTGTGTCTCACTCTTTTCCTTTCATGTTTGTGGCAGAGTTGGGGCTGACATTACAGTGCTGCGGGAGAGGGAGGTTGATTACGACAGCGATGTTCCAAGGAAGATAACGGAGGTGCTTGTCCGAAAGGTGCCTGACAATCAGCAGGTAGGGACCTGCGACTTGGCCGTCCTCTCCTGCTAGAGGCTTAGAGGCTTCATACAAGCAGCTTCCTTTTGGGATGGGCGCACAAACCCTAGAGGCACTTTGTCATAGATCGGCCCATAACAGATGCTTTAAAGAGCTGCCAGAGGGAGGCTTGATGATAATGCTTTTCATCTCCAAGATTGTGGTTGAGGCAGATATCAGTAGGGGAGATTGCCTGGATCAGAGGTGAGAAATCACTTCACATCTACCACAACAGTTCTGATGCAGTCCCATGTGCAAACAAGGAAGGATTTATAGGTCCTGCTGCAGCGAATGACCTTTTTTGTAATATCAAAATCTGATGGTCACATCACAACTCTCTAGATTGTATCACATCTCCTGGGCAGTGGTTTGCTGGCAGCAAGAGCAGGATCTGAGGATGATTACACTGCACAGTGTTCATCATGGAGGGAAGCTCTCTGAGGCATATCTCCAGTGCCATGTAGTGTTCACGCACATCCAGCACAGCAGCGGTGAAGTTTCATGATTTCTCTGTTCTTCCCATAGTTCTTAGACCTCCGAGTAGCTGTGCTGGGGAATGTCGACTCAGGGAAGTCAACTTTGTTGGGTGTCCTAACACAAGGAGAGCTGGACAACGGGCGGGGCAGAGCACGCCTCAACCTCTTCCGGCATCTCCATGAAATCCAGTCAGGAAGAACGTCAAGCATCAGCTTTGAGATCCTCGGCTTCAACAGCAAAGGAGAGGTGAGAAAGTGGGCTGTTGAACTCAGAAAGCTGGAGGAGAATAGGACTACCCTCCTGTTAAAACTGAGTGGGATATGAGGGAAGAGAGGTGGTACAACTCTCTGAATGTCACAGTGGCACAGCTGAACCTGAGTGCTACTTGTCCATTTGCAACAGATGTCATTTCTTGCACCCATGGTGAACAATCTCACTAATTCTGAGGTCAAAGGGGATAGAGAAGAGCTGGGTTTTCTTCACTTGCCTGACAGGCTGCCTTCTCTCACCGAGTTCTTATGTTCCTCAGGTGGTAAATTACAGTGACTCCCGAACAGCAGAAGAGATCTGTGAGAGTTCTTCCAAAATGATCACTTTCATTGACCTGGCTGGCCACCACAAGTATCTGAAAACAACCATCTTTGGCCTCACCAGCTACTGCCCAGACTTTGCTATGCTGGTGGTTAGCGCCAACACTGGCATTGGTGAGTGTTGCCCTGCCTGCATGGATTGACAGCAATGTGTGAAGAGAAATGGAGAATTGAGGAGTGGGTCCTTGTTAGCTGGGAAGGATTGTCAGAAAAAAATATTAGTCTGGAAGCCCCTACTGATTTCTTGTAAGCCAGTACCTATGAGTGCCTGGAAGGGCAGTAGATCTGGGATACTCTTTAGATGCTGTAGACCGTGTTAAACTGTACCATGGACAGAGAGGCTTTGTTTGGAATTTGAGGCTGTGTTTGTCAGAAAAAAAAAAACAAACAACTTTGACATATTCTTAGGAGTGCTGAATCCTTAAGCCTTGTAAAAAGGCAGCTGGAGTTCTCCCACATCTTTCCTTGACATTTTTGTGGCTGTTTTCTGGCAAACTAGCCCAAGAATGAAAACTACTGCATCTTCCTGAAGCAAACAGATCAGTCACAAAAATTCTTGGTGGTTTTTATTTTTCTGGACTGATGTTTAGTTTTGTTTAAAAGAATAATTTTGCTTTTTCATTGCCTGATGAACCAAGCAGTTAGAGTGAAATCTCTAGAGTGGGCCTGTGGGAGAGCCAGGCAACATAGCTGTCGCATAAACAAGCAACAGTGATGACTGCTACTGCACCTACACTCTCACTTGTCTCCTGCAGCAGGCACAACGCGAGAGCACTTGGGCTTGGCCATGGCCCTCAAGGTCCCTTTCTTCATTGTCATCAGCAAAGTTGACTTGTGTTCGAAAGCCACTGTGGAACGGACAGTGAAGCAGCTGGAGCGAATCTTGAAGCAGCCAGGCTGCAACAAGCTCCCCCTGCTTGTGAACTCAGATGACGATGCTGTTACAGCAGCACAGCAGTTCGCACAGTCTCCCAAGTAAGGGACCATTCCTTTCTTCTGCTGGGAGCAGGCAATTCAGACTGGGCTGCTGTATGGAGCTGGGGAAGGGCGACCACAGGGGAGGCGACCACATCTTGAATATCTTTGCTCCTCATCAAGTTTCCTACCTTTGCATTCACCACGAAGGCATCTTCCCCTCCCTTCCCAGGCCTTTCTCTGGGCTCTGGGAGCAGAAGGTGCCTGTGGCTGCACAGGAGTTACTTCTCCATGACAGAAGTGTGGGTTGGCAGGGGATTGGTGCCTCAATGAACCATTGAGGCAGGAGTTACTGCAGAGTTGTACGTAGCCTATGTGCCCTCCTGCTCTAGCCATTTATTGCTGTAGTCACTGTCCTCTTGCTGGACTTGATTCAGAATCCCAGCCACCCTCTGCAGCTGTGGTCTGGCCTTCTGCTTATTCCTGTCTATTTGTATCCAACAGCATCACCCCAATCTTCACACTGTCCAGTGTTTCTGGGGAGAACTTGGATCTCTTAAAAGTCTTCCTCAATATCCTCCCTCCACTGACCAACAGTAAAGAGCAGGAAGAACTAATGCAGCAACTTACAGAGTTTCAGGTGCGTAAGGGTAGTTTGTTTCCAGTTGTGGTACTGCAGTCATTGCTGTGACGTGTGACAAACACCTGGGTGACCTGGACACTATGGGGAGAGACGTGATGAACTCCTGGGCTATTGGGAGACATTAAAGTAAAGAAAAGACTTGGTCCCTGAAAAAAGCCTGTTAACCTGGGCTCTGTCCTAACCAAGGGATGCCCATCTTGGGGTTAAGATTGTTTCTCTGGTTGCCACTTAAAAGGCAGAGGTTCCTCTAATGGGAAAGTAGTGGCAGCTGGTGAAAGCTCCAAGATGGTGTCTATGACCACCAGAGAGCTCACCTCCCTCCACACAAGGGGTGGGCACCTTGTCCTCATTCTGGAGTGCTATTTCACAGCTATCTGAGCCCCTTATTCTTTCTTGTTGCCTTGCTGCAGGTCGATGAAATTTATACTGTGCCAGAGGTGGGGACTGTTGTGGGAGGAACTCTGTCAAGGTAAGTGAGGCCAGGCAGACAAGTGTGGGTGTGAATAGTTGCTGGAGTTCCCACAAGGTTAGAGTCACTCGCTGCAGATGTGGAAGCAGTGCAAGGCTCAGTCCTGACTGCTGCCAGATGACTGATCCAAGTGACGGTAAAGCCCTACAGGGTGTTGGGAGATGCCATGAGCAGACCATTGCTCATGTGGTGGCAAGCACAGAGTCTGCTCTAAAATTGCTGGATTAGGAATGTGACCTGTAGTGTGCCCAAGGAAGGCATGGTGGGACCCTCAGTCGGCAGAAGTTAGCCATGATACCAAGGCGTTGCTTTCCTCCTTCCTCAAGCAGGGGGAGGAAATGTAGAGGGCAAGTCCTCCGATCCCAGCAGAGGTTAACTGCATGCTACCCCATGAGAAGGCAACTGTCCATCAGTGTTTGGGAGTGATCAGAGCAGTTTGGCTACCAGTGTATCCACACAGAACAGGCATCAACTGCAATCTCTCCAGCAGAAACAATGCAGTGTGGCAGAACACTGTGGACAGAATGGCCCCTGTCTGTACCTGCTATTCTTAGGAATAATAGTGTGGCTTTCATTCCTACTATAGGAAATCCCTTTTCCCACCAGGTTTGCATCCCTGTTAGTTTGTCCCAGGTAAGAGTCCAAGGACACTCACTTCCTTGGCCCTGGGGAGTTTGTGTAGGTTGATGTTGGAGAGTGAAATGTCTTGTCTCTTGATGAACTCTGTCCTGCTCTTTTGCCCTGGGCAGTGGGATCTGCCGAGAAGGGGAGAACCTGGTGGTTGGTCCCACAGATGATGGGAAGTTTCTCCAGCTGAAAGTGTGCAGTATCCAACGCAACCGCTCTGCTTGCCGTGTGCTGCGGGCTGGGCAGGCAGCCACACTGGCCCTCGGACCCTTTGACCGCTCCCTGCTGCGCAAGGTGAGTCCTGCTGTTGTCAGGTTGCTCACTAGTGAGCAGAACTGGAGACTTCCCTAGAGGTCCCACATTGGTAGGGTGGGGATGAAGTAGAGGTGTTTGCAGGAAACTTGCTGGAAGCAAATGGCCAGGCTGCGAAGTAGGATGAGTATAAGGCTGAGAATGGGATGCAAGCCAAAGTCGCAGAGTGGAGATGTTTGTGGTTTTGGGGGCTGTTCAGAAGCAAGGGGACTGGCCCTAACTGGTCTGAGCTTTGTGTTATTGTGCAGGGCATGGTCATGGTGAGCCCAGAAATGAACCCCACAATCTGCTCAGTGTTTGAAGCTGAGATCGTGTTGTTGTTCCATGCCACAACTTTCCGGAAGGGGTTTCAGGTGACGGTGCATGTGGGGAATGTGCGACAGACTGCTATCGTAGAGAAGATCCATGGAAAGGTAGGCATGGGAGGAAGGTGGACCTTCCTGTGGGGTTTGCTGGGATTCCACCATACCCTCTAGTAAAGCTAGGGGCTACTGGTATCTTGAATAGCTGTGTCCCTTCCTAGGAGCACACTCCATCCCTTTATTCTGCCTATTTGGTTGCTTTTCCTCCCAACATGTTAAAGAATTCCCCCCTCATAAAACAAGCAGCATGATGGACTACAGGAAGACTGTGAAGGGAGGTGAAGTCTCCATTCTCCAGAGCTTGTGTCTTTCTGTCTCCCCTTAAGCATACAATAATGAGAACGGCTCAAGTCATGCAGTCTAAGGGAGGTAACCTGCTCATTTGTCTCATCTTCTTAGCATCCACGTGCACTCTCCTGCATGCACTGGTATAGTAGATGGGTCTAAGCTCTCCCCTTTTTCTTTTCAGGACAAGCTGCGGACAGGAGAGAAGGCAGTTGTCCGTTTCAGGTTCATCAAGCATCCTGAATACTTGAAGATTGGAGCCAAGCTGCTTTTCCGTGAAGGAGTCACCAAAGGCATTGGGCATGTCACTGACCTCCAAGCCATCACCACCAAAGAAAATGGCCTGGAGGAGTCCCTGGGGCCTGGACAGCTGAGCTTCTGACTACCACTAGGTCAGAGAGATCTCCATTCACCAACACTCGGGGAGAAGGATGGAAGCTCCTGTGGCTCTCTGAGTGACGCTTGGAGCTGCTGCTGTCCCATTCTAGCGTGGGTGTCCCTCCTCCACACTGTGAGATGGAGCCTGGGAGAGTTTCTCACATTCAGTGCTGTACGTGGGGCAAGTTAAGCATGTTCTCCACATGGCCTGCAGCTTTCATTACTCTGCCCTCCTTCAGAATAGATCAGAGGCACCACCAGACCTGGGCAGGCAAGTTCTGTCTTTGTTTACTGTTTTAAAATTACCGGTTGGGAGGAGCAGAACCCTTGGAGACTAGCAGTGAAGTGATGTTTTTCCGTCTCTGACACAAGATCTGGTCCCATTTCTGCTCTCTGAGCACTGGGTTGATAACAATCCTCTCTTGAGTCACTCTGCAGCACATCTTTCTGGGCAGAGGATGGAAGAGGCCCTGCTAGCCACAGCAGGGGCTTGGTTGAACCCCTCAGAATGCATTCAGGACACTTTTTAACCATTTTAATCTTGGTTGGCTTTAATCTGCTGTGTGTCCGTTTGTGTGTTGGTTTTGCATTACTCAAATCTTGAGCGTCGTACTGTTGGACAAATGTCTTGTTCCCCACTCACATGTACACACTCCTTCAGCATCCTGCTTTCTGACTCCCAGGAAGCTGTGGCTGCTCCGAGTAGCGCAGCCTCCCAATGTAAAGTCATGAAGGCAGGTTTTGCGCTTGCATCTGTTCCTTGCAGCTGCTGGGCAGGAGAACTGTTCTGTGGAGCAGAGTGGGGCCTGGGCCTGTGCTGGCGTGTGCAGGTTGTTTCCATGGATGTTCGGTTGACAGTGTCATCTGCACGTTGGCAGCAGTGGTTTGCAGTAGGCTCCCTGGTGTGGCTATTCCAGGTCCCAGCCCAGCCTGCCCCTCACACACTTGCCTTAATCTGTGATGAGGACAGGCTGCATTACTCACACAAAACCCAGGTGACTTGTATTGTTTAGATGTGATTTGACAGTGGCGTGATTTTATTTCTGTTTCTCCTGGAGGAAGAATTCTTTTCTTTCCCTTGCCACTGGGGTTTGTTGTCAGAGGAAAGCTGATGTTGCCAGCAAGGACTCTGCGCACAAAGTGTGGAGCATGTTTGTCTCCCACTTGCTGTCGTGCAGCTCCCCTGTGTAGCCTGGAGGGTGCAGCAGGGGCTGTATAGCTGTACATAGGCTTTTGGTTTTATTGTTGACTATTAGACCAAATGTGTCTGCTGTGAGCAGCATGGCATGGTGGCCTGCCAGCCCTGACCAAAGAGAAGGGCAAGGGCCTGTCATAGCACTTGGACACCCAAACAGCCTTTCTACCATCCTGAGAGCAAGTTCTGCTTCTGGGCTGCTGGCAGAGGCAGTGCCTGCTGCAGTGCTGAGCGGCCCTTGCTGATCTGTGGGTGTTGCAAAGCGGTGCTCTCCACTGGGCTGGGCTGTAGCAGGTGGGGAGGTGGCGGCTGCACCTTGTGAAGAGCATGCTGAGGCGTGGGGAAGCTGGTGAAATGGTGGTATCAATGAAGCGATTCAGAGGCAGCTCAGTAGTGACAGGACTGCTGTCCCTTGGGGGGAGCACTGACCCAGCTGAAAATCTGCTTTTTTCCCCCCATCAGCCCAGCAGTGAGACAGCAGCTGCTGGCTCAGTCACTGCTCAAGCAGAATTCCCCTTTCTTCCCATCCTGACAGTAGTCTGGGCTTTATGGTGACATGGTCTTTCACCCATGCCTGCAAGGATAGACCCAGCTGCCAGCCAGCTCTTCCCTTTGGTGCTAGTGGGTCACAAAGAAAGCTGCCTGGGGATGGGGGAGACTCCAGCTGCTTGCAGCAGCCCTGGTGTTTTCTGCCCCAAAGTGGGCATGGGGTGCTGTGACCTTCTCTGAAATTGGTGATGGCTGGTCTCACCTCCTCCTTGCCATCTGTGGCATGACTGTTCTTGGTGCCATGCTCTTCATAATTGCTGTTTTGTTGTCTTGAATTTTTCTAATTCTGGGGGTTGTCCCTGTTCCCTAAGCATCTATATACAAATGTACAGAATAAAGATGTTTTATTGAGCTTGCTGGCTGAGTTGTACAATGAGCAAGGATGGAGCTGGGCTCTTGCCCTGCTGCCCTTGGGACTGGGTTGTGGTAGGAGGAGGCTGCCCTTCACCCCTTCCTAAGCTTCCTGTATTCAGCCCTATAAATACCATCCTGTGGTGTGGAAGGAGTGCACGTGTGCCGCTGTTTACAACTGCACTCTCCTGGCTTATCTGAGCAAGCCTGGGTGTGCAGCCTGGGGTGACAGGCAGCCACGTCATCCTGAGCACAGCACTTCAGGCTGTTGTGGGCGGAACAGGCTGTGGCGGGTGCTTCCTCGCAGCCACAAATTCCCTCAGAGCCTAATTAAAGGGATGCTTTCTAGGGCACACATCTAGCCGGTGGTTTGTTTTTAAAAATAGCTTCAACCTTATCAAGGGGTTTAGCGACTGCCTTCTTTCCATGAGAACAGGTTGTTCTTTTGGGACACGCAGAGGCAGAAGGGCTTCCCTGTAGAGGTGACTTGTGTCACTGAAGGGATTTGCCTGTTCTCAACTTGGTTTTGTGTCAGGTAGTGGCATCTGTTGAGTCTGGTCCTGCCAGACGCTTAAGGAAATGAGACATGCTGCTGTCACAGGAGTGTGAGGCAACCCTGTTAGACTGGTTGCTACTTCTCTTTACATGAAGACTTTGGGGAAACTTGTCACTTTGCAATGTGAGGACTGCCATTAATGGGAGTGACTCCATAATTCCTCCCTCTGCCGATTACCAGCAGAGCTTCCACCAGAATGAGCTGCTTGTGCTTCCTGAAATCTTGCAACAACTGTGTTGTGAAGTATTAGACCCCCACTGACAGCAACATAGCAGCTTCCCAGCACAGGCTGTCTCAATGGCTGCAAGTAGAGTAAGTGCAGTTCAGAAATGAAGGCGAAATAGCACATGCAAATACAGCTGCACCTTGCGTCATTATGAGCTGCCTGAAAGGCTCTCTCCCCCTCTCAGGGAGGGGAAGCCTGCAGCTGATGAAACTCTCTGCAAAGTGTATTTGTAAACCCCACCCAATGCTGCCTTGACGTGGCAAATTTCCTTCCTCCAGCCCCAAGAGCTGAGTTCAAATTATTGGCGGCAGCACTTTTGGAAAAGGCCAGCAGGCTCCACGCAGTGATGTAGTACGGAGCTCAGCCCTACTGGGCAGCTTGAGCACAAGCACAGCTCTTGCCCTGGAGCCAGCCTCGCTCTCTCTCAGTGCCGGCTTGTCCGATATTCTGCTTTGGCTGTTGTAATTTGTGGAGTGCTGGGGCAGCCACTCTGATGTGAACTGTGACCCAGAGAGCTGAACAAGTCATTCAGCAGAGCACAATCAAAATGGGTACCTGTCGTCAGGTTGCATGTCACCCAGAATCTGGGAAGGAGGAAAAATGTGGTTATACACTCTTT
>NW_010538887.1:12029-21917 GCF_000687285.1 Phaethon lepturus
GGCTCTGTGACTCTGGCATGTTTCCCATCCCTTCCATGAGGACTCTAGCAGTAGACTGCTCTTGTGTCAATAGCAATTATCAAAAATCAGTGTCTTCCAGGTGGAAAGGGGAGAAGGAACCACAGGACTAAGCTACCATATATGTTACACAGTAAGGGTAAGGCCTGCAACTGCAGCCAGGGGAGAACCACCATGAGGTGAAGGCTTTGTACTATGATACCAGTATAGGTTAGGGTTGACCTGCTGGAAAGCAGCTCCATGGAGAAGGACCTTGGAGTCCTGGTAGACAATGTTATCCATGGGACAGCAATGTGCCCTGGTGGCCAAGAGGGCCAATGGTATCCTGGGGTGCATCAAGAAGAGTGTGACCAGCAGATCGAGAGAGGTTATCCTCCCCTGTATTCTGCGCTCATGAGGCCTCATCTGGAATATTGTGTCCAGTTCTGGACTCCCCCATTCAAGAGAGACAGGGGAACTTTTGGAGAGAGTCCAGCGGAGGGCTATGAAGATGATTAAGGGACTGTAACATCTCTCATACTGAGGCAAGGCTGAAAGACCTGGGGCTGTTTAGTCCGGAGAAGAGAAGGCTGAGAGGGGACCCTATCAATGTCTATAAATATCTGAATGGTGGCTGTCAGGAGGATGGAGCTGGTCTCTTTTCAGTTGTGCCCAGTGACAGGACATGGGGTAATGGGCATAAACTGCAGCACAGGAAGTTCCACCTCAACATGAGGAAAAAGTTCTTTACTGTGAGGGTGACAGAGCACTGGAACAGGCTGCCCAGAGAGGTTGTGGAGTCTCCTTCTCTGGTGGCCTTCAAAACCCGACTGGACGCATTCCTGTGCAATCTGCCCTAGGTGATCCTGCCTTGGCAGGGGGTTTGGACCAGATGATCTTCAGAGGTCCCTTCCAAACCCTACCATTCTGTGATTCTATGATACTGGACAGGGCTTCAAGCCTAGGCTTGGCTGGAGATTCCCTGGGATAAGCCCCTGTGCTTACATTGTCTTCTTTTACAGTAGGGAGAGAAAGCTGTAGGAACAGAATTCCTGAGCAGTGATGCTATGGAAATACCATATGGTGGGAGGTGTAGGTGAGAGTATAATGCAGCTTCTGGTAGCACCAAGCAGGCAGAGGCAAGCTAGCTGCCACCAGCTGAACTGGGTACATCCAGCATCATACACAATTCACAAGTTCCAGTTCCTCTTTGACTTTGAGATAATTTATTAGATTTTTCAGCATTAAAATGTGACAGGCAGTATAAAAACTTTTAACTGTATTTAAAAACACTGATTCTTTAAAAACACTGATTCTTTAAAAACACTGATTATCTAAAAACTCCCAGCATGGCTAGGAGTTAAGGAGGTAAGCGCTTAAAAAAAAAATCTAAAGTTCTCGTCACAGCTTCTTTGGGTCGTTTTGCATTAGGTCCTGCTGGAGCCTTGGGCTTGTTCTTTGCCTTGGCAGGAGACCTGGAAGCTGCAGCCTTTGGGCTGGGAGCTGTTGCTGGAGCTGTGGGAGCAGTGGGCTCCAGGAGGGAGCTCTGCAGCTCCAGAGCAAAGTGATAGTCCATGTGCTCTGGGAACTCCCACACCAGCACGAGCTGGCCACACTTCTCACAGCGCTGCTGGTCCCCTGGCGAGGCAGGAGGGAGAGAGGCAAGCTCAGGGAAGAGTGGCAAATTCTGCTCATTTCCCTCCATAGCTGGTTCTAATTTCAGAAGGGTCCTGGAGCTGGGCGGAGTTGATGGTGTTTGTGTAGCATTAGGCAGTGACTTCTCACAGGGAAACCTCTTGTAAGGAGAAGTAGGGCTCCCATCTCTGGGACTCGGCTTCACAGGGGACTCCAGGTCACACTGCACAGAGGCAAGTGCAATGCCATCTCTCTCCTGGTGCTCTGGAGAGCTGGGCACAGGTGCCTCTGCAGTGGTAGCAGTGGGCAGGCTGGTCACTGCCACCGTCTGTGACTGCTGCCTTTCTGCTGCCTTTTGGAAGAATGACTCAATAGCATTAGCTGGCTTTTGTCTAAGCTCTTTGCTTGGGCTTCTAAAGAACTTGACCCTCGGCCGTCTAGAAGATGTGGTGGTGGCAGTGCCATCAGGCTGCGTATCACTCGTCAGGAAGGTGGTGATTCCTGCAGAGAGGAGTGTGGCAGGCTCTGAGAACTTGCTTGCCGAGAGAAGCACCGATATGAGTGGTGGAGACCTGCAAAGGACAGACCAACATCAGCTCAGACACCGGTGTGGGAAGATGTCTTTTCAGGTAAGACTTTAAGCAACATAAAATGTTCACAGGCAGGTGACAGGGGAACTCTAGTCAAGGTATCTGGCAAGGAGTGGGAGAGATGTTTCCTCTGACAAAATGTTAGTATTGCTAGCTCCAGAAGAGAGTCTTACAGACATAGCAGGCTGCGCTGGGCAGAGCAGAAAGCCTCTTCCCAGAACAGCATTTCCCAAAGGAACAGGCACTGGAACAGGGGCAGCTAGCTCCCAGCCTGGACTTTAGTCTACCACAGGCCAGAGCTGCTGCGAGACTCCCAGGCAAGATGAGAGGGCCTTAAGGGAGCAGCAGCCTTGTCAGAGCCTAACAGACAGGACCTTCTTGCCTTAACTATGCCTCAGCCTTCACTGCAAAGCAGGAGGAAGGAGTAATGTTGAGTATGGGTGCTGTGCACCTTAGTTTTTCCTCCTGCCTGAACGGCCTCCTCCCAAAAAGCACCTTTGTCCTTAAGAGGGGAGAGCAAGGCCTAGCTAGCTTCTCCAGCGCAGTGGTGCAGGGACTGCCTTGCTCCAGCTGGACACCTCCCTGCCAGCAGCAATCATCAGCTCCAAGTACAGAAGTGTCTCACCAGATGTGAGGCCAGGAAGAAGCCGGGCTTTCACAGCTGTCCTACTGCTAACAAGCAGAGGTCACTGCGCTCTGCTGTGCCTGTGCTGGGGATCGCTCTTCCTGGCAGTCAGTGTAATGCTTTTGTTCCTTTCTGTCAGGTCCCTGGCTCATCCTGCACCTCCCGCAGCAGAACCACCCCTGACAGGGACATGAACCTCTTCCCCCCACACTCACCAGGCCGCCTGGTGAGCCCCAGCCATGTTGCAGTTCTGGATGAGGGCAAAGGCATCGCTGCACATCTTCTGGGCATCATAGCGGGACAGAGCGCAAAAGCGTGACACCCGGGTGTCTCCCTGCATGCGGATGACCACCATCAGCTGCTTGGCCACTCGGTGATTCTGCAAAGAGAAAAGGTAGCTGTGTTTCAAGCGACACCTGCAGAAAAGAGTAGAACAGGCCGAGAGACCATCTCGCTGCCCAGAATCCTGTAGCTATCAGCTACCACCTCTCGATGATGCTGTGTGACAGATGGCACCTTGTCCTGCCTGGCCTGATGTCCAAGGAATGAGATACAGGACAGCAAGTAGTTGTACAGCTGTGCCACACAGGATGGGAAGCAGTTAGTCCTTGCTTTCTTTCTGCACACTTTTTCTTGGCACTCCATGCAGCAATGAAACTAGCAGATTCATGTTACCCTGGCCTGCAGTCTACCATCTGGATCTGAGCGTATCACTTCCTCTCACAGCCCACAGCACAGGCAGAGCTGCATCAGCAGAGGGCTTGCAAGGGAGCAGCAGTGCAGCAGGATGAAGGTGCAGTGGCTTTCAGGTCCCTGTATCCTAAAGCACAGGACAAGGACTGTCCTTAGCCCTGCAGAGTTCTGGGGCAAAACCAACCCTCCTGGCCAGGCTCCTGCACACTTTGCTTGGGGTACCTCAGCACACAGGCACTGAGGGCAAGCAGATTTCCTCCTCCACCACACACCACCCTCAGCCTCCTGCAAACAGCTCATGGTGCAAATGTGGGACAATGCTGTCCCTGTGCAACCCCCTCCTTACCTGGCTCCTGTCCTTGATCAGTCTGGATTCCAGCTCCAAGGCCAGCTGCAGGAGCCAGTGTTGCACCTGGACAAAACAGTGGTAACAGGCAGGTTGGGCCCCTGCTTACAGAACAGCCACCGGGCCATCGCAACACTCCTCACCCCAGGGAATGCTGGAGGCAGATCAGACTGGAAGGGACACAGACTATCAAGAGGCCCCATATCTAGAGTAATCATGGAGAAATCAGCCCAGATCAGGATTCAATGCTGGAGGCAAGGCGCTGTATGATACCATACAAGTCCTGCAGCGTTACTACTAAACTTTGCAAAGTAATCTGGGCCCCCTGCCCTGCATCTTTCTCTGTGTCTCCCTACAGCTCTGTGGGAACCTCTCCCCAGCTAACAGGTAAGATGCATCCTCCTTCTTCCTTTGGGCTAGTTACCGTCTTTCTAGCAACCCATCCCTTTGAGCTTGGCACCGTGAATACCTTTTGAATAGCACAGGCCACAGTTTCGCTCATGGAAGTTACAAGGTTGGACTTCTTTGTGCAGGAGTTTGTCAATGCATTTCTGTCAAATGGGGATTTCCCTAATTTCTGGGGCCCAAACCACCTCCTCCCACTGAGTCCCTAGGCTGAGTTTCAGGGCACCGTGACACAGAAAAGCAGCAGTTTTTTAAGCTAGTCTCAGTTTTTAGTGTTCTCATCTTCTCCAGCACAAACGCCAGCCATTGTGCTAGGTGTAGGCTTTCCCTGCCTCCTTCTGCGTGGCCAGGGCCATCCTCCCAGGGAAGTTCTTGCTGCAGCCAATGGACTGGGGCAGGTACCGGTTTTTGACAGGTTCCTCTTCAATTCCTCTGCACAAGTCATACAGCCAGGACCTGAAAGCCACAGACAGGCAGGCATCACTGGGCAGCAAGTCAGCCTTCTGCTGAGCCATGCCTTCAGCTCCATGCAAGTTGTGACTCTGCCTCTCATCCCCAGCTCTGCAGTTGCAGCTGAACAGGCAGACTTGCTTCAGGCTACAACTGCCTGTCGGTGCAACTCCTCCACCTCTTCTCCTGAAGTGGCAACAGTACACCAGTCTGCAGGGCACCCCGACTGCTGCTCTGGGCCCAGAAGTGATGTTTCAGGCTCCAGTGCAGCCTTGTAATTTCCTCTGTAATGAGACTGTCAAGTCTGCCTGCTTCCCAGCCTGCAGGGAGCCCTTCCACAGCTTGGCCCCATCCTTAGACACTGTAGAAGGCAGTGGAGCTGGCTGACAGGCAAGACATTATTCTAGGGAGGGTGCCTGGGAGCAGGTGAGACTGGAAACCTGTTTGTGAGCCTGCCAGACCAATGCTTCTCAAAAATGTCACTGAAGTTTCACCTTCCAACCTTCCTAATGGCAGCAGGACAACCTGTGACCAAAAGGAAGTCTCGGATCCTGCCAAGAACCAAGTTGTGGTGAGTGGTTTATCGTTACCCAGTTTTGTCTCCAAAGTGAGTCTGGAGCTCTGTCTCACTGAACTGTGTCAGCTGCCCAATGTACTCTACTCCTAGGATGTCTGTGATGGCAGTGCCAAGCTTGCCTCCCAGGTTACGGCTACAGCAGAAAAAGAAAGAGAAAGAGGAAACACAAATGAAACATCACGTGGAAACTATGTTACATCTTCTTGCAGCAGCTGTCCTTAAATCAGGACAGCTAGAAGCAGTCAGGAACTAGCAGGACAAAAGGAAACACTTCCCCACGCACCCCCCTCTCTATCCCTAGTGAGACACTGAAGGCAGAGAGCAGCAGTGCAGTGCTGGAGAGCAGGACCAGGCATCCATTCCTCTGGAGCAGCATGCTGCTAACTCCTTCCTACACCAGGAAAAGTACTTGTGCACAGTGTGGATGCTCAAAACCAAACCACATCTGCTCTCTGGGAGCACAGCTCTGCGACTCACGCTGGGGCACAGCCACAGCCTCCTTGCCCACAGTTGCTTCTGGCTTACACCTACACACCCCAGCAGTCATCCTGAGCACATCTCTACCTAGGGAGAGGCTGCCCACAGGATGCTAGTGGGCTCTTTGACTGTGGTCCCTTCACTGTCAGGGCTGCAGCTCCTAAGCATGCTCCCCCTGAGCTGCGAGGGATTACTGACAGGATTTTCTCTCCATTTCTTACAAGCATTGATGAGCAGTTACTGTGGAGTTGAAAGCTCTTGCTGACTGCTGTCAATTGGCATCAAATTTCTCTCTGTTGAGGTGGCCAGGAACAGTTTCCTAGCCCCAAGTGACTTAACTTGTGCTCATACAAGCAATGATGACAAACCAACAGGAGTGAGTACTACAACAATGAAGACAAACAGGACTCTCTTCTTGATAAAAGCCTGTATTGTTGGAAGCACAGCAGCAGCATTTCCAATACATGCTCTTGCCACAGAGGAGCTCAGCCTGAGCCCTAAGCTGCACAAAAGCAGGCAGCTCCCCAGTACTTACATATTGCTGATGGGCAGTTGGCTGAAGAGCTGCGGGACAAATCGCGAAGATACTAGTGTCTGGCGGTTGGGCTTGTTTAACCCACAGGCCAGTTTTGCCAGTGTCTGTAACACAGAAGAGGGTGGAAACCTGTTCTTACACGCGTGCACTGACTTTATTGTGACTCTACCTAACAGCTTGTGCTGTAGCACCTCTAAGAGCTGCCTTTGGAATAGCTGCTAGGAAGGACATGCAGGTTGCACCATTGCTTGCTCCCAGGTAGTACCCACCTTGGGACATGGCATGCACTGGCTGGGTACTCTGAAAGCACTGCTGCTTCCAGACTTCTAGCTCTGCAAAGGGCTAGACTCCTGCTCCAGGCAGCTTAGGGGCATCTGGGTCTTTCACCTGTTCTGGCTGGCTTAGTTTTCCATTAGCCAAGCATGCTAGAGCTTCCAGAGCATCCCCATAATCCTCCCCCGGCTATTTCTCTCACTGTTTCTTGCTGCTTCATCTTATGTGTTTGTCTTGCTTTTTCTCAATGTCACTATTTTAATCTTCTCTCTGCGAGGTCCACAGCAGCATAATGCTGCAAAAGGAAATCTGCAAAATACAGAATTTCTAGCCTGGAAGGCATGTTCGCTAGCGTATCTGCTATACAGCTTCCCCTCCCACTGTAGTCTACCACAGGATCAAGAATACACAGTCCAGCTTGAAATACATTTAGCTGGGTGTTTGGGTTTTTTTTTTAACAAGTCTAATAATTTCCTCTTTCACTGCTTTACCACACATCCTATAACTAAGCAAAATTTCTTTCCCGCCTGCTAAGCTATGATCTTCCTTAACAGCCTATTTTACAGGCTTACATACGTTCTCACTCTTTTCTAGATAAAGTTGATACCTTTCCTTCAACTTTTCATATCCAGTCATTTTCCAGTTGTCTAATTATTGTTATTCTTGCTTGACTGGAGACTCTTCCAAGTTTACCCACACTGCTCATAAAATGAAGTGCTGCAAGCTGAACCAATCACTGAGACTTCATGTGGAGAAATAATTTACTTTTTCTGACACCTTCTCTAATCTGCACATGCTGAAACAGGATTTGCCATTTCTACACGAGCGCTCATATTATTGACTCATCCTGCTGCTTGTCCACAATAACTTCAGGCTACTTCCCGACTTACTGTGACTTAGCCAAAAGCCTGCTGGTTGCTTTTTTCTTATAAGCCACAAAAACAGTCAGTGAGGAGCGTTAAGAAGCACTGCTTGGTGATTTCAGACTGTTTCTGGGCTTTTCGAAGCCCAGAATTTTCAGCTCCAACTTCATGTCCTAGAACTCCCACAGCCCAGGCCCTGAGCCCCATCTGTGCTTAGCATCACCCGAATTCTTACAGCTGTTCCCTCTCTATAGGCTTCAGTGAAAATACTGGCTCGTAGCAGATCTCAGACCTCAGATCCCCCAGGATCCCACTTTAAACATCCCAATTCAAGTGCAACTCAGTGAACAAAATTATTACGGAAAACAGTAAAATTTTCTTCAGCTAGATGCATGCCCTTCAGATAACCTCAGTCATGTTGTATTTTGCTAGGGTGTCACCGTCAGCTTATGCGGCTCAGGGTGAGATGCGTTAGAAACCTTAAGGTCAACATCTCACACCTGCAGTTTCCCCTGTATATTAGGCCACTCATGCTGTCGAAGAGGGCACGTAAATGAGTCTGGCATGAGTGGTTCTTGACAAAATAATGCTGTTATCCTCCAGGTGCTTCCAAATAGCTCCTTCAATTATTTGGTCTCATTTATCAGCTAGATTCCAGGTGTACTCTTAATGAATTAGCTCACTAGGGAGAAAAGTCCCTCAGGAGAGTTTTCTTTAGAAAAAAACATGAGCTTAATAAGCAGGTGACCTCCACCTTGAGTTTTAGGTAACAGTGGCTGTAGCCAGGGAATGGTTTTTACTGGCACAAATCCCCAGGGACTTGGAAGGAGAAGAATACCAGCTTGGGGCACAGAGGTGAGTGGGGTTGCTTTTCCTCTTTCTGGTCAATCAGTCTTTACGCCCGCTGCCCGTGCTCTGGGTGACGCTCAGCCGGGGCTGAGAGCAGCCACAGGAGCACTCGGTGCGTGACAGCAGCTGCAGAAACAAACGGCCTTTGATGCTGCAGCTATAGAGGGTTTCCTATGGGGTGAAATGTAGGGTGGTTTACTGAGAGCACCTAGCACCCGTTTCATTCTTTGCAGAAAAGGTTTGTACCTACAGAGGTAAGCTGGCTGTGGAAGCACTGTAGTGTGTTCTGCACAGCCACGTATAGGCGCTGGGAATCTCTGCACTGTGTTTGCTGGTATAAATACACAGTTCTTCATGGATAGCACAGTACATCATGATTTCCTTACTCCCTGTCAATTAAAATTTTAAAAGCTGCAATAGAAAATGGAAGCTGGGAGAAGCTGCTAGGGATAGCAGGGATGTTCTCTGTTATTTTTTATTAAAGAGATCAAAAAGGTAAATTGAACATCTCTTTCACTGAAAATTTCTACACCAGTGATCTTCCTCAGATCGCTCATTTCTGCCTCACAGTCTGCTCTAGTTTCAAGAGGAGCCAGTGCAGAACTAGCTCCAGTACCTGTGTACAGCTGGTAATAGTTCCAGTTGTTTCTGCAACAGTCTAAAATGAAATTTATCTTCCTTATGTTCCAAAGCATCCATTTAGTCTTTATCCTTTTTCTTTTTTTTAGTCCAAGCCTGCATTTTTGATGTCATAACTGTGCAGATAAGCCCCTTTTGCAAGGAATGAAACAGATGCTAGGTGCTCTCAGTAAACCACCGTGCATTTCACCCCACAGGAAACCCTCTATAGCTGCAGCATCAAAGGCCGTTTGTTTCTGCAGCTGCTGTCACGCACCGAGTGCTCCTGTGGCTGCTCTCAGCCCCGGCTGAGCGTCACCCAGAGCACGGGCAGCGGGCGTAAAGACTGATTGACCAGAAAGAGGAAAAGCAACCCCACTCACCTCTGTGCCCCAAACTGGTATTCTTCTCCCTCCAAGTCCCTGGGAATTTGTGCCAGTAAAAACCATTCCCTGGCTACAGCCACTGTTGCCTAAAACTCAAGGTGAAGGTTACCTGCTTTAAGCTCATGGTTTTTTCTAAAGAAAACTCTCCTGAGGGTCTTAAAACCCTTTTCTTCCTAGCAAGCTAACTCATTAAGAGTACACCAGGAATCCAGACAGTAAAGTAAGACTGCTAACTGCACAGGCCATATCTCTGGGGGAAAAAAACATCCTCCCCTTCCCAGACATCCTATAATTTCCCTGAAGGTGTGCTTACACATGGCTGCATTCCCCACTCAGTTCATCTTCCATGGGAGACTGGGAAGAGTGCAGAGGAGAGAATGTACAGCGAAATCTGACTCTGCTACTCAGAAGAAACCAGGCTGATGTGCTCCACACGTACCTTGTTGTGCGAAATACCAGCTGAACACCTGAATCCAGTGGCTGCTTCTACCGCTACCCTCATTTCTTCCACAATTACTGCACCCATGGTCAGCTGCAGGTCAGGACAGTCAGGGTTATTGAAAGACAGC
>NW_010538887.1:21947-22323 GCF_000687285.1 Phaethon lepturus
GCCCCTCGTGCAAGCCACGTTGCCGCAGCTCCTCTAGAAAAGGGACACAAAGGGGATCAAACGTGGACATTTCTTGTTGAGCTCAGCAAAGGAACTGGTAGCATCATCCAGCCCCAGCCACATGCGTCTGTAACTGCATGCCAACAGCGAGGACAACAAGCGGGCATTTTAAAAGCCATTCGCTGGGGAAAACCTAGATCCCGTTTACCACGTTTGTGCTTCAGGGGAGGTAAAGCAGCCCACCCCCTACCTCTGTGGATGCACAGGAGTGTTACCGATGGAGTGGGAGAGGGGCAGCGCGGCAGGGGGAGCAAGGGAGGCAGCACGGGGAGGGGGGGGCAGCACCCAGTTCCTTTCTCGCTGCGTTGGGCAGCCT
>NW_010538888.1:0-921 GCF_000687285.1 Phaethon lepturus
CAGGGGCTGGGCCCCGGCGCGGGGCCGCGTTTCGCACAGGCGCTGCACAAGGGCTGTAGAGCCCTCGCGCCCCACCGGGCACCGACGGTTCAGTACTCAAAAACGGCTCCTGGAAGCTATTCGGCCAAGGGCAGCCTCCGGCCGCTAACCTGTCCCGTGCCACTCGGCTGGCTCTCGAGCCTGTCGCGCCGCGTATTGCTCTCGCGACACAGCGTTTTGGCTTCCCCCCCCGTTAACCTCCTGGCTGACTTGACGTTTCATTTTATTGCGCTGATTCAAACAGGCCCAATGGAAACTCCTTTCAGATGGGTTAAATGCAATGCTCGTACTCCAGGCCCCGGGAAAAACAGGGCGTTGTTTTTGTTTTCTTGGCCTTGTTGGTTACAGAGAACAAAATTAAACTTGTGTTGCCCAGACGCTGCAGCCCCCCTGCTAAGGACACCCATCAAATGGCATTAGCGAGCAGAAATTACTCTTCAGAGCGGCTTTACCTTCGTCACACCGCCCTTAGCTGTCGCCCCTGTAGATACTATATCATATACTTTATGTCATTGTATGTTGAGGTCATATGTGGTAATACATGCTATAAAATAGACGATACAAAAGGTCAGTGTGGCAGGGAGCGACTCAGTTATCCTCCTAATGCACTTTGGAAACGCGTTTTGTAGAAGTATTGTTCCTAAGGGTAATTTTTGCAGATGTTTTAGAATTAAATTGTGATTTTTATGGATTTCAGCAGCGCGTGGACTAAATACGGCCTTGCCCTGCTGTGCAGGACAGCTGCGTCATCCCAACGCTCGTTTCCAGCCCGGAAAACCCTGAAGCAGCATCTTCCGTCGCACGTGTGGTGCTTCACGTGTGCAGGGCCCGGCCCGCGGCGCGGGGGCCCGTGGGGCACCCTCCGGCTCTCGGAGCCTCACC
>NW_010538888.1:932-1573 GCF_000687285.1 Phaethon lepturus
GTGGCCCCCGCCGCCCCTCGGAGCCTCACCGACCTTCGCAGGAGAAGCCAAACTTTGCCTCCGTCCCGTCTTTCCAGTTCAAGATGGGCAATAGGATGATCCGCCCTCCCCCCTCATGGGGAGCTGCTCTCCAAGGCTCATTAAGAGGCCTGAGAAGGGCGGCCGTGTGTGGTCGCCTACATGCCCGTTCCTCCTCCGAAGCCGTTCGAAGGCCGTCTCGGAGCCTCACCGACCTTCGCAGGAGAAGCCAAACTTTGCCTCCGTCCCGTCTTTCCAGTTCAAGATGGGCAATAGGATGATCCGCCCTCCCCCCTCATGGGGAGCTGCTCTCCAAGGCTCATTAAGAGGCCTGAGAAGGGCGGCCGTGTGTGGTCGCCTACATGCCCGTTCCTCCTCCGAAGCCGTTCGAAGGCCGTTTTCGGGGTGCAGGAGGGGAGGCCGGGGGGAGCGCCAGGTGGGCAGCCCCCTCCTCTGCCCCTGGGAGCCTGGATTTTTGGGGTTGCTTTGTTTCTCGGTGAACAAAAGCCCTTTGTTTCTGAACCTGGAGGATCAGATGTTGAGCCAGGAGAGCCTTGCCTGTGACGCAGGCGCCGGCGGTGCCAGCGGCCGTCCCAACCCGGGCCACCTTCCTCCCGCTCTGC
>NW_010538889.1:0-545 GCF_000687285.1 Phaethon lepturus
CAAATCCCAGCCAGCCATGCAGGGAGGGGGCTCGGGGAAGGGGACCCTACCCAGCCGGGCATCACTGGGGCCCCTGGGGCAGCTGATGGGGACAGGCCAGCACCAAGACAGTGCCCACAGGCTCGGCCAGGTCTTCCTCTGGAGAAGCAGGACATGGCGGGGATGGGCAGAGCCAGCTTTTCTTGGCAGCCCCTGGCTGTGCCTCGCAGGACGGTGACAAGGATGGGGACGCTGTGCCCCAGCCTGCCGCCTCAGCCAACTGCTGCCCCCACGCAGGTGTTCAGGTGGACGGGCAGGAACAACTTCTTCATGAAAGGGGATGTGGACCTGCTGATGGTTGGTGGGGGCAGGTAGGAGCCGTGCTGGTAGCTTTGGGACCCCACAAGGTCCCCAGCCCTGATGGCCACTCGGACCACGATCTGAGCCCCTGCTGCCTTGTGGAGCCAAGTCCAGGCATGCGCTGGTGGTTTGAAGCCAAAAACAGCGGTGGAGGTTGTCCAGCAGCATGGGTCATTTCACCCCCCGCCCCTGCTGCCAACAGGCCT
>NW_010538889.1:670-985 GCF_000687285.1 Phaethon lepturus
AGGGCGCTGGCTGGTCCCCCGGGCGGTGGCCGGGGAGGTCTCCCAGCACGGAACATGCAGGAGAGGGGACCCGCAGCCGACCAGGCCGTTGGCACCTTCGCAGTGGTAGATTTGGGCTGTGGCTGGACGGAGACCTGCACCACGGGGGCAGCCACCGCTGCAACGAGACCCTCTCGCCCCGGGAGGAGTTCTGCGTCCAGGACCTGGAAGTGTGGGGCCTGGCCTGACCCCGCGGCACACACCTGGGACAAAGGTGGCACTGGGGGGACGCTTTGGGACCCACGTGTTGTGCACAGCTGTTCCCTGCCAGCACCC
>NW_010538890.1:0-424 GCF_000687285.1 Phaethon lepturus
CGTAGGGAGCCACACGTGGTGGCCCTGCGCTGGTGGAAGGGCTGGTGGGACCCACGGATTTGCTTGCATCCCACTCAGTATCGCGTGCTTTTCCAATGGGAGAAACCACCTACCTAATTAAACAACAGTAACAAGCTTGGCATCGCCAGCCATGCCCGAGCACGCTGCAAACTCCAATGACACTTAGAAGAGGAAACGTGCTGCCTTCTGGGTCTCTCTCCTAATATTTAGCAGGCTGACAGCTGCGTCCCGAGCCCAGTCAGTACAAGGTATATAATTAGAAAAGCTGCTTGAATAGTGTTGTTATAAAAGTGATGTTTAAATAATGGCGTGGAAGGAAAAGCTGGGGCCATGTGTTTCTGGGGTGTGCGTGCTACACTAGGCACTGTGCCCAGCACGCTGCAGTGATACATTTACGGCAGGC
>NW_010538890.1:510-2388 GCF_000687285.1 Phaethon lepturus
GCCTCTGCTGAGGGAAATTAGCATCTTTGTGCTGTACGCAGGGTACACTCTGTTCTTCGGATGCAAGTTGAGAGTCACATTTAAAACCACCCAATACAACATTTTCCAATTTTTATTTATCAACAAGCATCTATGCGTATTCCTGGAGAATGAAATATTGATCCATAGACGCACGCATGCAGAATGTGAGAGTGCCAATGTATTATTTATTGCCGCTTCCCTCCCATAGCGTATAAATAACTCATGAAGCCTGGCTGCCCAGCACAGCCTGTGGCCGGCTACCTAAAGCAGCTCCGGCTGCCGCTGCACGCCAGCTCCGGGCATCTCGCCCCAGGCAGAGCATCCCCTGCCTCCGGGCCCTGCCAAGGAGCGGGCTGGCAGAGGGTGGCAATGCAGGGTGGCATTGGCCTCGCCGTGGGACGCCTCTGCGCACATCCCCGCAAGTCCCGCTGGCTCTTCCCGGGGCGTCTGGTGCGGGTTGCGGTTCTCTGCCCGCAGTCGGGGTGCTGGGGCTGAGGAGCGAAAGGGAAAGTGGGCGAGGAAGAGGGTCTTTGCTGTGCTCCTGTGGAAGGAGCACGGAGGGCTCCGGGGGCCAGCTCTTGGCTCGGCCACCAAGAAGGGAAACTGAGGCTGGAGCAGTGGTGAGCCGAACACACCATGCTGAGCTCTGTGGAAACACTGTCATCTCACTGCAGATGTCAGACGATGAGACAAGCAACGTCTCCCCTGACAGGAGATCCATTATGTGTAATGAAGCTATGAGAGCTGCACCCCAGCAAGATGCGCTGTCCGGGAGGGAGGGTGGGATTGCGGCAACGCAGATAACTCCCCGAACGGGAGGCTGAGGCAGGGAGCCCAGCCGCGGGGCTGGAGACTGGGTCAGAAGCCGGGCTGCTCGCACGCAGCCTTCACCTCCCTGGCCTCTGGTAGCAATGCAATAGGCCTCGAGGATGGCAAACTGGGGAGGAGGAAAGCACCCAGAGCCTATCCTGGGGTCTCCGGGGATCTCTGGTGTAAATCAGGCCCCCATGGGACAAGGGACTTGGTGCTGACCTGGGACCCTGTATCTGAAAGATATTGTGGGTGAACAAGAGCAGACAGGTGTTAGACACAGTTTATGGCTTTGCACATATAACTCTAGTTCCAATCATGTTTAAAAAAAAAAAAAATTGCCCTTCGGCTGAGCTCGAATAACACCCTTCTCCAGTGCTTAAGACGGATGCAGATGACACCAGAGAGCTTTTTGCTTCCCCTGTAGAGTGACTGCAGACCAGTGCTGCTGTGTGAGCTGGGGCAGGCTACGGAGGTCGGGCTGGTCCTGCTGCGCCGCAGGGGACAGGTTGGGGTCTGGTGCCAACAGAAGAAGGGGAGAGGGTCCCCTCGGCAAAGCCACGCAGAGCTCAGGCATCTCACAAGCGGTGCTAGCGCAGCGCACAGCTCTGGCTCTGTGGGGTAGCATGAGTCAGAGCAGGGGGGAGATTACACAAAACCTAAAAGAAATAGAAAGCACGGTATTAATAACTTAAGAATTGCACTCAATTACTTGATAAGTTGAATTATCCTCCCTACATTACCTGCTGACAGCAGGAGCATCCCTGCAGAGAGAGGACGGCTGCGAGCATGGCTTTCTTGACTTTTACCTCCAGCGCTGCTGGTTGCTTGCTCCGTGCAGAAGCGCTTGGGAACGGTGCTCAGGTGGGCGAGGACCCGCTTCGCTCGGAGATAAATAGTGGCCGCTTGGGAAATGAAGCGCGGCCTCGCGCAGCGATCCTGCACGGCGGCCGAGAGCGCGGACCTGGCTGGGGCGGCAGGAGCAGCTGGGGCAGGCTGCAGTTACCGACGCTGTCCTCTGCCCGGGGCCGTCCCGCGCGGGGCAGG
>NW_010538891.1:0-205 GCF_000687285.1 Phaethon lepturus
TCGTCACCTTGGGGTGCAGGGGCTCCTCAGCCCCCCAGCACTGCCCCTTCCTCATTCACTGAGATGAACCCACAGCCGCTCAGCCCAAGGCAGCATCTTCCCCCTGCCCCATTTGGTGCCGCTGTAAATTTGAGGGGGGTACACAGAGATAACTGGCAAGCGCCGCGGTCCTGCTAACACTGCAGCCCGAGACCCCCCCCCCAAA
>NW_010538891.1:630-876 GCF_000687285.1 Phaethon lepturus
AACCCGGGCGACCCGTGCCCCGCCCCGCCGGCCACGCCAGTGGCAGAGGCAGGGGAGGAAGGAGGGGCAGGGACCAGTTTCTGGCATGTTTGTCAACACCGAAGGAAGGAGGAAGAGGAACGATGGTTTTTTACTTCCCAGCTTTGCGTGGGAAGGTTGCGCCCATCAGGTGCCTCCGAGGGAGCCCAACCCCTCTTCCACCCAGCAGCGCCCCAGAGAGCCCTGAGGGAAAGGGGCTTCCACCCC
>NW_010538892.1:0-364 GCF_000687285.1 Phaethon lepturus
AGGACCTGGGGTGAGCTGAGTTCTGGCAAAGCTGGGACATGACGTGTCGCCTCGCCGGCATTTTGGGAGGAGGGAAGCCAGAAAAAAAGTGGAAATGGGACGCAGCTGAAAGAGCCAAAGGTGCAAGCGTCTGTCAGAGCAAATGTTTCCACTCCTTGCTCAGCTCCCTGGGATCTTCTGAGCGGGGGGCTCAGCCCGCCCCATTCCTCGAGCCAAATGATGCTGCGCTTGGTGGGATGCTTGAGGGCTCACGGCCCCAGCCCAAGCACGGATAACGTAGATGATGCTGGGAACAAAGCGCAACAGCGGTGCCGCGTGGCTTGGAGGAACGGCCTCCCTGGCGGGGCCAACCCATGGAGTGTCA
>NW_010538892.1:403-1099 GCF_000687285.1 Phaethon lepturus
GGATTTAGCTGGAAGAGGGTAGTTCTGCTGGAGATGGGAGACACTCTTGAAGTGCACGTGTATGCTGGCTCCTACTATCAAAGAGGGCTGAAGGATGGGATTTACTTTACGGAGGGCTGAGCCATGTGGGATGACCCTGTGGCTGTTGCCTGGAGGAGCTCTGGGGTGCCCCATACGTACCCCGCTCCCCCAGCCGGCTGCATGGGAGGCCTACAGGTCCAAGCAGCGTGAGCTGTATGGGGAAGCATCTGTTTTAAGAGCACTTCTGATGGGAAATGCCAACCCATGCAGGTGGCAGCGGTGGTGGCCACCGGCAACCCGCTCCTGTCCCTGGCTGGGCAGTGAGGGACGTCTCCCCAGTGGGAGCGACCTGGATGGTCAGCACCTGCAGAGCAAAACTCTGGGAGAAAGTTCTTTGGCACCGGCGTGTCTGTGGGCCAGCTGGAGCCCACGGGGGGGCTGTGTCCTCCCGGCCACCATCCCATCCTGCCTGCCCCAGGGCTGGTGCTGGGCTCCTGCAGAGAGCCGGGGCAGGGGTGGATCCACCCAGGAGCTCAGTGGTTTCCCACCTGGGCAACCATCTCCCTGGCCCAGGGCCACCGTGGCTGAGGAGGGTTTGTGCATGGCGAAGCAGCGAGTCTTGCTCTTGGTACGGGTTTCTCTGAGCATCGGCGAGCCGAGCTGGCGGGATGGAGA
>NW_010538892.1:1122-1581 GCF_000687285.1 Phaethon lepturus
GGCTTGCTCTGGGGAGGTGTTTCTCGGCGCAGCGGGGAGCCGAGCTGGCGGGATGGAGAGGGTCAGAGTACGGGGTGACGGCAGGGTGGGGACAGGCAGCAGGACACCGCGTCCCGGCGAGGACCAGCGGGACAGCCCTGCTGCACCCCAGAGAGCCCTCACACCCCCCAGGGCTGCGGCTCACCCTCCCTGCGCCCGAGCTGCAGACAAGACAACACTCATTTATTTCATTTTCTTTCAAGACGAGTTTTGGGGGTTTTTTATCCCCAAAAAACACCTGCAAAGCTGCGGCAACGTGTGTGTATTACAGGAGCATGTGTTGGGATGAGGTTAGCCGGGGCAAGGCTGCTCTGCTGCCTTAGGGAGCTGCTGGAGATACAGTCTGTTCCCACTCACATCGGCAGATATTTATAGATACAGATGTTTCTCTAGCAGCAGGGTTCAAGCTTGATTTTTTTT
>NW_010538892.1:1620-4641 GCF_000687285.1 Phaethon lepturus
TCCTTTGCTCTTCAAAGCCGTGATGAAGGTAGAGAAAGCAGCTCTGGAAACCAGCGGGGAGGCAGAGGAGTCACTGCCCGCTCCGGGTTTTTAGAAATAAAGTGTCTGAGTGGGTTGAGGTGCCCGTGTGTCCCCTGCAAGGCCAGGCGCACCTTCTCAGAAACCCAAAAACCGCCGCCCCGGACCCGGCCCGGGTCGGAGCGGGCTCTGCCTCCGGGCGCTGCAGCTGGGGAGCACCCAAGGGAGCGGTATCAGCCCCGTTGCACCAGCTGGAAACCGTGGGGAGTGACTCTCCGCGGGCAGGGAGGGGGCTGAGCGTGGGGCCAGGTCTCCCTGGGGTCTCACCCAGCAGCAACCCTCCCCGTGCGTCGCACCGGGGCACGCTCGCTCCGTGCATTTGCAAAACCAAACGGGGATATTTGGGGCTGACTGATGCTGGGCCGTTGCCTCCCCACTGCAGCGGTTTTTCTCCCCTCCGTGGGGTCCCTCTCACCCCTTCCTCAGGGCGAGGCTCAGCCCTGATGCCTGCCCATGGGCACAGGGCTCTGCTGAGCTCAAACGCGCCGCGAAGTCCTCGCAGATGGTGCTTGCCCACAAGCCCAGCCAAGCAGCCGTGATTTCACAGCCCAGCTCAGCGTATTCCTCCTGCTGCTTTAACCCCACCGGTTCCCCAGCATCTTCCAACCCCCAGGAAGGCTGGTTGAACATCTTGGGAAAGAGAAAAGACCCACCGAAATAAATCCGCGCCCCGGGGGGGGCAGCATTGGGCGATGCTGCCTCTGCCTCTGAGCGTTATCTTTGGAGGCTGGGCAATGGCTTTGCTCCACAATTAATTATACATGCTCTGTGGTCCATCTGGGAGGCATTAATGGCTCCAGATGCGGATCACGGGGCTCTGCATGGCACTGTAAACATGCTGGAAGTCCAATTTGGATTTCCCCGGGTGCCTCGTTTAAATGAATTATGTAAATGCTTTCCCCTCCTCTTTTGAGCAAAAGCCAGTCCGGCTGCTGCCCGATGTGTTAATCCCATGAATAAAATAAAAAACAAGGGAGACCATGCATTACAGAGAATAAAACGATGTGCGGAGCCCCTGGCAGCGCTGGCAGCGCCTGGGGACTGGGGCGGGCAGGGGAGCGGTTTGGGGCTGCGGCTGCCCCCTCATGTAAATGCTTTCCCCTCCTCTTTTGAGCAAAAGCCAGTCCGGCTGCTGCCCGATGTGTTAATCCCATGAATAAAATAAAAAACAAGGGAGACCATGCATTACAGAGAATAAAACGATGTGCGGAGCCCCTGGCAGCGCTGGCAGCGCCTGGGGACTGGGGCGGGCAGGGGAGCGGTTTGGGGCTGCGGCTGCCCCCTCACAATGACCCCAGCAGCTCCAGGAGGGTACCGTCCCCATCCCTGGGTTTAAATTCAGTTTAATTCGGCAATGCAGTGATCACAGTTATCTTTTGTAAAGCAAACTGCTGGGTGACTTTGCCTGGGTTCCCCAATTTCCCACGTTACCCTTATTTCCCCCATATCCATCAGTCTGAGCTGCCTCCCCAGGGACAGCAAATTAAAGCAATTAAAGCCATGTCAGCAGGTAGTGCCAGTGCCGGCATGTGGATTTCCCGGCATGTGCATGGTCTGATCCTGCTCTCGGGGCTGGGGCTGCAACTCGGGTGCACGACGGGGAGGGATGGGGAGGGAGGGGACCCCAGCCAGGGCTGTGTTTTCTGCCGTGCGAAAGACGGCAGATGTTTGCTGATGAATTATTCACCCAGAAAATGAGAATGAAAAGGGCCACTCCACTTCTGAAACAAGGTGCCTGCGAGTGCCATGGGCTGTCCCGTGCCCCTAAACGGACCGTCCGCTGAAGCCACCAGGACCCGGAGGCCGAAGATCCTGTCTAAACCAGGCACGCTTTGGAGAAAGCCTGCAGCTCGAAAGACGGCAGATGTTTGCTGATGAATTATTCACCCAGAAAATGAGAATGAAAAGGGCCACTCCACTTCTGAAACAAGGTGCCTGCGAGTGCCATGGGCTGTCCCGTGCCCCTAAACGGACCGTCCGCTGAAGCCACCAGGACCCGGAGGCCGAAGATCCTGTCTAAACCAGGCACGCTTTGGAGAAAGCCTGCAGCTCGTCATCGCTAGCAGAGCTGGAGCAAGCAGACCCTGCTATATATTTCTTAAATACCCAACTAGCTTTCCGAAAGTATAGCTGCTGCTGCAGGCTGTCTGCACAGCACGGGGACGTTTCCCGTTGGAAACGACGATCACCATAAAAAGGAAGTTTTTAGACCCTCGCTGACGCTACGCCACTTGTCTGCTCCCCATGCGCGCAAGCTCTCCTTGGTGCATCCCTGTTCCATCGGACCCACGAAGCGAAGCCACGGCCGGGGAATCCCGGGCGTAATTCGGGGCTTCCCAGCAGCGTGTGCCCCTTGGGCTGTCGCTCTGTCCTGAGCGGGGGGTGCCAGCCTCCGCGGGATGCTCCCTGCAGCCTCGCCCACAGACTCGGGTGAGCTCAGCGACGGTGCCCAGCAGGCAGGAGGCTGCTTCCCATCCTCCCTGCCTGCGGATAACAGGAGATTTGGACTCAGAAATGGATCTTACCGGCTGACAAGCAAACGCAGAACAGCCACAACTCTCCTTCCCCATGACAGGCACTGGGAGGGGATGGGGAGGGCGCAGACCGAACTTGGCGTCTCTGCCCCAGAGTCTCACTCATATCATGCTTAAGCCTGAGGGTTTTTTCCTATCAATCCAGCTTTTTTTTTTTTTTAACTTGCATTAAAATATACAGCCAGGGCTTGCAATAGCAGCCAGGCTCCCTCGTGGCTTGAACTCCCGCTTGGGACACTCTGCAGCTGGGCAAGCGTGGATAGATAAATACAGTCAGATGGGACAGTCGCATCAAACAGGCAATAACCCACCATGGGGAGGTTTTTCTCTGCTGAAACCCAAAACCAAAGGGTGCCGGAGGCAGCGTGGCCTGGCAGCCGTCGCGGCACTGCCAGAGGCCCCCTGCCTC
>NW_010538892.1:4800-5019 GCF_000687285.1 Phaethon lepturus
CGACCCCTTGTGCAATCCAAGCCTTTCCAGACCCTTCCCTGCGGGGTGCAGAGCACAGGATGCAGGGTGAAGGGTGCAGGATGCAGGACCCATGGTGCAAGGTGCAGGATGCATGACGCAGAGCACAGGATGCAGGGTACAGGACACAGGGCGCAGAATGAAGGCTGCAGGGTGGAGGATGAGGGTGCAGGACGAGGGGGTGCAGGCTGAGGGTGCAGG
>NW_010538893.1:0-2396 GCF_000687285.1 Phaethon lepturus
AAAGGCAGCCCTGGAGAGTTTGCATAGAGACCTGCTCTGCCTCTAATCTAGGTGGGCTAATCGCCTCCCTTGCCCAGCCTGCCTTCCCTGGGTCAATATTTGCTCTGAGCAAACACAGAGCCGTGACAGGTGTGCTGGGGAGAAGGCTCGCCGCCGCCAGCCCAGCCCTCTCGCCTGTCTCTGCTCAGTCACATCTCTCTGGCCCCCCGATCGCCGGCCAGCCAGCGCTATTTTTGTCAGGGCTATAAAAGCCCCATCCAGCCGGCATCACCCTCATTTTCTGCTCGTGAGCCGGCGGGGGAAGGCGAAGCCACTCACCTGCCAGCTGCCAGCGTGACACCGGAGCCAGGTGAGCTGCTGTAGCCTGGCACGCTTGGGCCGGGGTTCTGCCTGCCCGGCTGGGAGCCGGGTGTGGGGGACACCCTGGGGGCTCCCCCGGGATGAGCACTGGGAGCTTGGTGGCACCCCCGAACTCCTGGGAGGGAAGGGGACGTGCTCGGGGAACACTCTCCCGGCTGTCCCCTTTCCTTAACTCTTCCCTTCTCTCTCACCTGTATTTTCCAATCCTTTCTGTTCCCCTCCCCTCCTCCATTTACTTTCTTCCTTTCTTCCTTCCTTCTTTCCTTCTCTGTTTTCCCACCCTGCCTCCCCACCCTGCCGTGCCAGTTTAACCCGCCCCTGCTCTGTTTGGCTTTCTCAGGCAGCAGGTGTCAAGCATCCAACCTTCCGGACTTTACCCCCAGAGAAGCTGGTTCAGAGCAGCGGGTGCAGCAAGGACACTGGCTCCCAGCCTGGAGGGACCTGGCTCGGGAGGAAGGATGGGGAAGGGGCTGCCACAGCCCATGGTAGAGCACCCCTCCAGCCCACATCGTTCGAGCCCGGAGCAACTCTGCACTTGCCTGGCGTCGAGCCCCACGTGCAAGACCTGACCTGAACGTTTTGTTCGTTCGGCTCGCGTTAGGCAGGTCCAGCCCGTCTGCAAGCGGTGCAGCGTGTCCCATGCGCCCACGACCTGCAACTGCGTAGGGAGTGCACGTCTGCTTGCAACTGACGCGGGTCATGCAAGCTGGTGTGCAGCACGTGTGCTCAGATGAACGTACAGCCAGTGTGCAGCGCGCACAACACGCAGTCTTCACCCAAACACATGCACGAAGTGTATGACCTGTGTGTGACGCATGCATGAAGCGATGGACAGGCAGTGCACACAGACGATGCAATCCACGCGCTGCATGCACGAGCACCATGGGACCTGCACATGCACGGGACCGTGTGGCACTGGTACGCGTGGCATTTCTGATGCTCAGCTTTGCAGGCTGTGACGTGCAGGACCCACAACTGTGTGCCCGTGGCATGACAGGCACGTGTACACACTAGGCACATGCATGTCCTGCCTGCACGGCTGCCTGCTGCCTGCAGCAGTTTGCTGGGGAAGGGCAGCCTGGCCCTGGCACCCCGGCAGCATGGCAGAGCCATGGCAAGCACAGGAGCCCTGGCAGCGCTGCCCTGGCACAGCGCTGGCCCAGGGTGGAGCTCGCCGGGCGCTGCCGAACACGCAGGTAGGTCTCGATGGTCTACTGGCACCAAGGGAGCTTTAGCTGCCGAAACGTGCAGGCAGTGGGGAGGGAGGGCAGGAGCAGGCAGGGAGGAGCAGGGCAGAGGATGGGGGGGTGTCGCATCCTTTCCCGCACGCCTGGGCCCGGGTGCACTCCCAGGAGCGGTACTGCCCAGCCCTTCCAGGGTCCGTCTGCCTGTGCGCTGGGCTGCCCTGGGCAGGTTTTGCTGGCTGCTCACCCTCAGCCTGCGGGCCAGGAACCAGCTCCCGCTGGAGGCAATGCCTCTGCCCCGCTTGCTGCGGAAGTGTATGGGGGGTGGATCCGGCAAGCCGGAAGGTCCCTTCCAGCTCAGCCCTTCCCACTGCCTGCCCTGTTCTTAAAGCGCAGCGCAGTGCTTGACCTGGCCTCCAGTCCCATCCTGTGTCCCGTCCCCGTCCCCCTGCAGCCAGCGCAGAGACGTTCAGAGCCCGGGGCTGCTCCTAGCCCCGTGGGGATGGCAGGGAGTCTCAGGGCGCTGGGAGACGGGACAGCCACGGACCTGCTTTCCTCCTACCCACCCCCGGATGTTGTCTTGGGGGTGCGGAATGCCCCACACCTCACTGCCTGGCCATGTCTGCGATTTCTCTGACAGCCCTGAGCACGCTCCTGCCCTGCCCTAGGGATGCCGCTCCTGGGCAGTCCCCGGCAGGCACAGGCACTCTTGTAGCACAGGATCCTACTGTGCTCAGGGATGCTCTGAGTTTAGAGGTGTGTCCCGAGCCCTTCCTGCAGCCTCACCACAAAGGCTGAGCCCGGCCCTGCAGTGTGGATGGAGGAGAGGCTGGAGGTGAAGGAGCCCAGGAA
>NW_010538893.1:2698-3092 GCF_000687285.1 Phaethon lepturus
CCCTCCCCCCCACCTGATCCACGTGCAAGACAAGGCTCAGCAGCCCCTGCCCTGGAGCAGGAGAGCCCTGTTCCCTCCCTGGGATGCCCCTGCAAGGGATGGAGATAAGGCACCTCCTCAGCTCCTTCCCTGGGCAGATGCTTGGAAAGTTTCCAGCAGGTGGTGTGGGAAAGCACCAAAATCAAAGAGCATCTCCACGGGTGCTGAGCTCCTCAGGTCCCTCCAGAGCCAAGTGCCCATCCTAGCCTGGGAACAGCCACCACACAGTGTGGTGACTGGCCATCATGGTGGTCACAGAGCCCTTTGGGCCATGTCTCTGTGCTCTGTCTCCTGCCCCCAAGCCCGGCAAAGTTGAAAAGCTGAGAAAGCACAACACATCCCCTTGGTACACACA
>NW_010538893.1:3141-3386 GCF_000687285.1 Phaethon lepturus
GCTCGCCCGGGCCGCCCGGGGCGCCCCGGCCGCCGCACGTGCGTCCCCGCGGGGGCAGAGCCCGGCGGAGATGGTATCTGGCAGAGCAGGGCTGTGGAGATGCTGCCTGGCCACCTCACTCTCCCTCGGTGGCTGTACACACCGCTGGGCTGCCTTGTGCTCTAGCATGACCCAGCACCCCGTGGGACCCGTGTTGCACCCTGTAGACAGCCCAGATACTCCAGAAAAGCCTTTTTTGGGGGGTT
>NW_010538893.1:3586-3892 GCF_000687285.1 Phaethon lepturus
GAAAGCCGTGCCCCCCTTCAAAGCCGGGGGTGGCCCCGGGAAGCCACGTTGCCCTATGGGCTGGGGAACGGCCCTTTGGCAGAGTTAGCACCCAAGGGTGAGCACGCACGTCTCCCACGTCAGAGCCAGCGCCGGTGCCAAGGGCTGTGCCAGGCTGGCAGGGGACGAGGCGCAGCCACGTTGCCCTATGGGCTGGGGAACGGCCCTTTGGCAGAGTTAGCACCCAAGGGTGAGCACGCACGTCTCCCACGTCAGAGCCAGCGCCGGTGCCAAGGGCTGTGCCAGGCTGGCAGGGGACGAGGCGCA
>NW_010538894.1:0-2873 GCF_000687285.1 Phaethon lepturus
AGCTTCTAGCAGCTTCTCACAGAAGCCAGCCTTGCAGCCCTCCTGCTACCAAAACCTTGCAGGGAAACCCAATACACAAGATTTTTAAACCATAAGTACATTTCTTTTATATTGGAGGCGAGGAAGGTCAATAAAGCATGGTTAGAATCCAATAATCTGGGTTTTTCTAGACAAATGTTAGCAAAATAACTTCTTTAATATTTGTCTAGCTTAATTAGAATGCCATAGAAAATTGTCTGATTTGCTATTCTTACTTTTCTGTGTCTGTTTTGATGGAACACTGTATTAGATTGCTATTAAATATTCTAAGCCATTGTACTTGTCATATTGCATCTGCCTGCAAGGAATTTGTTTGATCGTTGAGTCACTGGGGGGGAAAAGATACAGCTCTGTACACTTTCTCTTTTTTTTTTTTTTAAATAATTCTGAAGATGAAGTGTTTCTAGGTATGCTGCTAGTGGTAGGCTTTTCAAACATAGCAGTGACAGCAAAAAAGTAATGGTTCCAAATATAGTAGAAAACTCTCACTCACCCTGTAATCTAGCAGTAGGTGAGAGCAGGAAAGTTTGTTTAAAATTATATCCTCTTGACCACTATCTAGGAGAAAATATGGTCACAACACAGAAATAGAGAAAATTACTGTGAATGTTTATATATTATGCTGCAAGGCAACACTAGATCAGAAACCTTCCAGAAAGAGATCAAGAATAACATGCCTAAGGTAATATATAACATAGCTGTTCACTTATAGAATTGTATGTTATAGGTGAACTGAAGCAACAAATAAGGTAAAGATGAAGGCTAGTGTCCTGGTTTCAGCTGGGATAGAGTTAATTTTCTTGATAGAAGCTAGTATGAGGCTGTTTCGTAACCCCTTTTGTGGGCCACGTAACTTTGGCTTGGAGGGGGTTCCAGTTTTTGAAAGATCACGTGTAAAAAGATAGTAGCAGAAAGCAAAATTTTTACAGGAGGTTTTGACCTGCACTGTTTTTGCTGCTGATCCGGTAGTGTAAATGGAAAATAAGCAATCTGAGACCTCTTGGGTTTAAATTTATATGGTCCAACTTGACTTGATTCTCCCCCTCTCCCCCCCCCAAGTGAATTTATAACAGAAGATGTTTAGCCTGGATCCACATAACTGAGATATATTGTCCCACATGCCTTGCGAATTATTATTGTAGTAAAAAAATCTATTGGCACTTGATTACAGCACTAATGAAAGTCTTTGTCAGATAGCTTGTTTTGCTTCCACTTTTTAAAAAAATTGAGTTCTCACATTGTGAAATATTGCAGTATAAATTACTATTTTTAGTATAATTTTTCAAGGCTTGTAGTCTGATCTATATTGAGTTATTCATTTAAAAGGCTGTTTTTACAATAGTGTATCAAGATTGCTTTTTAGATACTTTTACGATATTCCATTAACACACTGTTGTGGTTTAACCTGGCAGGCAGCTAAACACCACACAGCTGTTCACTCACTCCCTCCCACAGTGGGATAGGGGAGAGAATTGGGGGGAAAAAAAAAAAGTAAAATTCATGGGTTGAGATAAAGACAGGGAAAATAATGATAAAAGAATATGTGAAATAAGTGATGTACAATGCAATTGCTCACCACCCGCTGACTGATGCCCTGCCAGTTCCCAAGCCGCGGCGCCTCCCTGGCCAACTCTCCCAGTTCATATACTGAGAATGACATTGTATGGTAGGGAATAGCTTTTTGGCCAGTTTGGGTCAGCTGTCCTGGCTGTGTCCCCTCCCAGCTTCCCACGCACCCCCTGCCTTCTCACTGGCAGGCCAGCATGAGAGGCTGAACAGTCCTTGACTGCTTAGCAACAACTCAAAACATCAGTATGTTATCAACATACTGTTTTCATCCCAAATCCAAAACATAGCCTCATACTAGCTTCTATGAAGAAAATTAACTCTATCCCAGCCGAAACCAGGACGCACACTTGCATGGGTTGCTAAATTAGGAATATCTGAATCTCCTGTGGTTCACGCTGCTTCTTGTATCAATTATACTTTGCTGTATGTATTCCATACAGACTGTCTCGAGTGTTATTTACCACCTGAAGCCATTCCTTTAGTGTGTATCTTACTCCTGAACTTTGTTTCTGTACCGTTCCTCAGACTGGCCTGCGCTTGGTGATCCAGGCTGCCGTGGCACCGCACTCTCAGTTCTTTGAGGAGTGCTTGTTACTAACAGTATGTAACCACCCATCTCTGCCCCCTTTGTTTTCAATAAGGAGATGGGAAGAGGTGAGCGAGGCTTGTGAAGGTATTGGACATTTCCAGTTTTTACCTGCTTGGTTGTACTTGGGATTACGCCAATTGAATGGAAAGATGTTGCTCTTGGAAACAAGACTTGTACTCATTAGTGCATGTCATTTCTTGTCATGATGCTAAATCATAAATGACTTTATAAATGACATTGTGAATGTGTCTTCCTGTCTGTATGCATCTTTTTCTAAATGAATATATACTGGTATCAAAATACAGTATGGTATTTTATGTTGCTTCTACTGTGTTGTAGTTCTTTTTTTAAAAGATAATATTTCAAACACTTTCTGTCTTGGTAATGAACACTGAAAATAGTATTTATATGCATTAGATTAGATAAACTTCATATACCATTGTCCACTTTAAGTTACTCCATCTTGCTTACAGAATGCCAATCAGATTTAAAAAAAAAACACTATTCCTGTGCCTGAGGATAGATTTTCATATTTTGGGGAAAATAATTACTGCAGTGACAGGTCAGAAACAGAACTTTGTGACAACTACACCTCCTTAGCACAACACAGTAGATGAATTTCTAACTCACTCTCCAAGGTGATATTGTCACTGAAATCAGGAATAAACCTCGTAAC
>NW_010538895.1:0-8637 GCF_000687285.1 Phaethon lepturus
ATTCTGTGATTCTGTGATTCTGTGATATTTACCCATCAGTAACTGTTTCTTTGTAACTTAGAGAGAAAAAAACCTGAACTCTGAATGTGCTACATTTCTTTAAAAACAATTTAATTTATCTAAACAGAAAGTTTTATACTTCTAACTCAACAGGGAGGCTAAATGAAAGTTTGCCAGGGTGATCAATGGGTTTTGAAATCCTGAGAAATTGAATTTAGTAAATAAATTCATACACACATGTATATATAAAATAATTAATGTATATCTATATACATACATACATATATACACATATATAGACAAGAATTATCATATATACACACACATTACTTGAGGAGGTGAAAACATGTATTAACAAATGAAAATTTTACCATGGTATGTCTTCCGGAGCAAACAAACCAGAAGGATATGACATGTCCTAAGTTCTCTATTATGAGCACTATAAAATAATTGCTCTCTCCACTGTAGTATCAACTGACACCTGAAAGTTGAGCCTATAAAGCATTATGTCAAGTCTCTTGACTGAGACAGTGGACTATGAAGACAGTAATGTACATTTCAGCCTAAATGGATGATTATCCCTGAAATAGATGATGGTTTTTTTTTTCTGGCAGAGATGTGGCAGAACCCTGCGCTTACAGGAACATCCTTGTTTAATGGATGTAGGTCTTGAGCCTCTAGTTAGCTAAGGTGCTAAAACATTTTTCTTATAAGCGATGCCTTACATATCCTACCAAGACAGAGACAGTTTCTTGGGCCATTTGAAAATTTATCTCTGCAGGGGGATGGGGAAAACCCCTAGAAAAGAATTTCTCATTAAATATAAACTTTGTAACTGTGGCATTATATCTTTGTATAGGGAGATGCTGGCTAGCAAGAAAAAAATTTTATGGGAGGGAAAAACGACAGCACTTTAAGGCACAAACCCCATGGATATTAAAAAAATGAGGTGGCTCTGACTTAAAATTATCGCCTTTTTTTTCTTTACTCACAGATGAAAGCATGCTTGATTGATGCAGAAGGAATTTTAACAGTGTCTGGGTCAGGCCTTTCTGTGATCTCCCCAGGGTTTAACATATAGATATTGAAGAAGAAAATTACTTTCTTACTCAAGCATTTGCCCCCCCCCAAAACATTAATATTGTGCCTAGAAGGTCTGTACCTACAGTCTGAAAACGCTTATACTCCTTCAGCAAAGGTGCATCCAGACTCCCCTCAGCTCTCGTGCGTGGAGCAGCAATTCAAGATTCTCAGCGTCTTTTTGCCTTCAAAGAACTGTTGTAACATTCAGGCTCACTGTTCAGGAAGTTTTAAGTTCTCCTTGCGCTTGCAGCCTCAAAATCTAAATATTGTCTTGCTGGTGAATCATAGGTCCAACGGCAGAATTTTAATATCTGCTTTGTTCCACCTGCTAACAGCGAAGTGTTTGCTCTACTTGTGAAAGGCATTCCCAGGAAGAGTATGTAATGCCTGTCCTCAGCATACACAATGTAGTCATGCTATTTGCCTGAAACAAGTTTTTTTTTCCTCTTAATAATATTTTCAGGTACTATTCTACTAGCATAATTATTAAGTCTATTCTCAGCAGTAGGAGGAGTGGCCTTTCACGACTTGGGAAGCAATTTCAGCACCTGTATTAACTACAGAGAGGATTGGCTTTGAGAAACCTCCATCTAAATGAAATCCTCAGCTCCTATCGATAAATAGTAAAGCTGCAATTTATCAGTGAGCAACGCAACTCCGTGCATTAGGCAACACCAATGATAACATAAAAGGCATTGTTAATACATCTTTATTTCTGGAAGAAGTTAACCTGTATCTACTGTGACTGCACACTTATTGTCAGGCCAAAGACTAAATTAGAGAGCACTGCTGGCTTTTCCATCCTTTGGATCTTTTTTTTTTTTTTCCTTCCTAATCCTAAATTTTCTTCGAAGGATATTTAATCTAATTTCCATGTCCCAGTTTTCACAAATCCCAGTGTTCTGTGGCTTTTCATAACTAAGCCTAAGATTTAGGCAAATTTCTCCTACAGTCTCTGATTACAGATTGAATTAAAATCTAATAAACTTGTTAACTCTATAGCTTCACTCTTACATTTCTGCTAGAGCCTAGTTTATATTTGCGGCATACTTCATATTGTCCCATTTATGAAATCCATAAAGGGCACTTAGATACTTGTAAAGGAAACTCAAAGTGAAGAGTTTCTTGCTCTTTGCTATCCAAGTTCGTCTTCCAGATTCCCTTTTTAACTTCTTCAGCCATCTCAGGTTTACATGTGCCTGAGGTAGCATATACATTGGCTTCCTCCTTCTGCTCTGGGATGTACTCTTGTAAGCAGTAGAGAAGGGAGAGACCAAACATCCCACGTTATCGATAGACAGAGAGGGAAATGAAGATTGGCATAAGAACTCTTTCTCAGTGATTAACAAGATGTTTAGCAAAAAGATCGTTATGATCTCTAACGTTATGATCTCTAACTCTAATAGTGTCATTGTTTAGCCCCAGCTGGCAACTAAGCAACACGCAGATGCTCGCTGGCCTCCCCCACTAGGTGGGATGAGGGAGAGAATTGGGGAAAAAAAACCTTGTGAGCTGAGATAAAGACAGTTCAATAGGTAAAGCAAAATCCGCGCACACAAGCAAAGCAAAACAAGGAATTCATTCACCACTTCCCATCAGCAGGCAGGTGTTCAGCCATCTCCAGGCAAGCAGGGCTCCATCACGTGTAACAGTTACTTGGGAGGACAAACCCCATTAACTTCGAATGTCTCCCCTCTTCCTACTTCTCCCCACACCTTTATATGCACAGCATGATGTCATACATTATGGAATATCCCTTGGTCAGTTGGGGTCAGCTGTCCCAGCTGTCCCCTCCCAACTTCTTGTGCACCCCCAGCCTCCTCGCTGGTGGGGTGGTATGAGAAGCAGAAAAGGACTTGACTTTGTGTGAGCACTGCTCAGCAATAACGAAAACATCCCTGAATTATCAACACTGTTTTCAGCATAAATCCAAAACACAGCCCCATACTAGCTACTGTGACGGAAATTAACTCTATCCCAGCCGAAACCAGCACAAACAGTTATGAGAAGAAGGGATGTGCTATTATTGATGCCAATGAAAACGGTGCAATGCATAACAACCGAAGCACTGCCTGTGACTCCATTTTTCCAACAAACACATACTATGAATCGTTACAAATTAGCTCTCAATAAGTCAACAAAAAGCCTTCTAAGAGCACTCACAATAAACTTACATTCTCTCTTTTTCTTCTTAACTAACCACAAACATTGAATTAATTTTAACCCAACGTATTTCCAAAGTTAAAAGAAATATGACCTAAGTCCATTAAAAAAAAAACAAACGAAAAACTACTTACTTGTTGAGCTTCTCCTGCAATACAGCTAAAAACTCATAGCAATTCACAATGTTATCTGGCAGCCCGATGTTAAAAGCATGCTCTCTTGCCATATGATTGAGAAGGACAGATCTACAAAAGACATTAAAAAAGAATATGACATAGTTTTGAATACATATGAGAATTATTCAATTAGTAGTGACTTGAAATACACCAATTGCTCTAAAAATGCATAAAAGCCAACCTTAAAGAAACAATAATGTTGCTGCCACTGCTAGAAAAAAAATGCAACTTTATTGAAATAGGCAGTTTTCAATTTCAGCTCTGTTGAACGTTCAGTAACATTTCAGCTGCTTAACATGCATGAAATATAATCCTTTAAACAAAAATTACAATATAGTTGATTTTGACCTTCACTGTTAGCAAAGGTCATTTATTAACTTGAATATGCAAATCACATGTTTCAAACAACCGTCTTGAGAAACATTCAAAAAAGCCATTTGTCAGTTTTCCCTATACTGGTTAGCAAAGCAGAAATTCTTGGATGTGGTATGCTTTTACATCAATATCGCTTCACACAGCACTAGCAACACAAACAGCACTCAAAAGTATGCATGAACGAACACAATGGATGTTTAAATAAGATATCTTTCTAATAGAGATATACTGGTTAATTCCTTAGGTGCCCAACATCTCTGTATGCCTCAGCTTCTGCTTTTGGGGACTAAAGAAATATCCAAGTGTTGACACTGTTAAGCCTTGCTTTCACCACAGTCCAGGTACGATTTTCAAACCACGTATTCACCTGTCAGACCCACAAGTAAGCAGAGGATGAAGTTCTTGGGGGCTGAATGATGTGAACTTCACTAACACCAGGCAGTAAAGAGAATAGGACACTCAGACAACACTGAGATGACCTGCAGGGACAAGACCCCAGGTTCTTCTACCTTTGCAGAGTACCAGAACTACCCTTGCAAACAGACATTCAGAGATAAATCTCATTCTCTCCCAACTGAAACTGATTTACCCTGTATAAAGAAATTTTTATCGGAGCAAGCACTTGAATGCAATTCCTGCTCGCACTTGACTGATGCTGCAAAGCACTCCATTCTCATTCTAATTTTCCTCTCCTCTTTTTCATTTGATCTTCATTCACACTGGTTTGGCGAGGTTTAAATAGGAAAATGTGTAACTGGACAGAAATATTTTTTAACAGCCATACTGGCCTAAACAACTCTCCCTGCCACTAAAACAACTGCCAAAAAAATGGTTCAGTTCCCAACTCCAGCTTACTGTGTAGTATAAAAAGTTGTACTGGAATAAATAAAGGATTGAGAAGTAGGACAGAGTCTATGTAAAATGGCATTTCAGTTGAAAGAAATACTTAAACTATACCTTAAAATTAATTCCATCTCCCGAGTCCTACCAATAGGCACCAACTGGTTCCATGACATTAAAACCGTAAACAAAGAAGCTGAGCAGATATGAAAAAAATAAAACAAAAGCAAACAGGTCAATAAACAAACCTGTTTCCTGTGAATTCTTGATCGCAGAACATACATATACTACGAAAACTTGTGTCGTATCTCTCTCGCTGTTGCTGTTCTAGAATTTCTCTCTATGAAAAGAAACAGATATGGCTATTCAGAAAAAAATATGAATCGTTTCATCAGATAAGCTTATTATACCTCTTTATCCTTACTGGTAACAATGAACATATAAAATTAAAATGTGCTGCTGATAAAAATCAGATGTTCGTATTTTTTGAGAGTGGGTTCTCACAAAAACTGCAAGTTTTTTCAAAGGCAGTATGTGCTCCAGTCCAGTTCCAGTAAATTCTCCCAGTATTCTACAAGGTGCATGGAAAGAAATACAATCCATAGTGAGATTTTACGCAGCTATTTAACTGATTCTGTATACAACAGATCAGTTTATTGTTTCTACTTATAGTTCAGATTTGCCTCTGGTATCAGTGAGGAATTTTATGGGCAACCACATAATGCCCAGTGGAATGATAAACTCAATTTTACATGGCTAATTGCAGGCAGTCTAGAGGACTTCTTCATAATACAGGACCGATGACAAGAGCCCTGGCAGTTTCTGCAAGGAGGTACGGCACATACTAAACTCAGGGAAAAGGAGAAGACCATTGCCTTTACCACTGGTCCTGTTTAATGCAGAGCAACAGGCTAGCCTAGACACTCTACAACACTTGACACAACTTTCCTAACGACAGCAAAATCATGCAGCAGGCGATTTTCTCTGGTGCTGTAACAGCAGCGGTGTCGTTGTACAGTGGAGTTACTATACGCTTCAGATGGAAAGGCCGTAATCATCTGGGAAATGGGAGAATCGGTGTTTAGATTAAAACTTAGCATATTTTCAGCCCAGCAGCACACTACCCTGCACTTGTGTTTTAAGTACTGATAACAGGTTTATTTTCTGTGCAACGTAGAGGCGCTACTGCCTGCTTTCTGACATTCGGGATCCTGACTGAATTTCTTAGGGGATTTTCTCAATCTCTTTATCTCCTTAGAGCCTGAAACAGTGGAGCTTTGTGTTTCTCACCTACCTCTTTAGTAACTCTTTCGTGTGGATTAAGGCCCAAATTTGCCCATAGTCTACATCTAAATTCACACTCAGCTATACCTGTTGGATAAGCTCCATAGAAGGCAGAAAAGAAAGAAAAAGAAAATAAAAAAGAAAGGAAAAAAAAACGAAAAGAAAAAAAAAAGGAAAGGGAAAAAACCCCAACCGCAGAAAGAAATAAGAGGAAGGCTTGAGCTATTGTCATTACAGGTCCAAATGTGTCCTGCAGCATGGATGGGCTGGTGTGGACCTACCACACCCCACCCCACCACACCCCGTGGCCCACTGAGAGATGGCAGGAGGCTGATACTGGGCAAATAAACGTGCTGTTGGTTTCTTTTCCACAAAAGCAGCATGCTGTATCCAGCGAGGGGCGGTGGATGAAAAGGATGCTTGCTGGTGAGTGCAGGAGCGTGGCTGCTGTGGGGCACGAGCGCACCGTGCCATAGCCCGTTCTGAGGCCCATATTCAACCACGCAATTTGGGAGCTGCAGTTGTTGCACATCAGCTACGAGTCTGTTACCCTGAAAATGCAGATCCTGGGGCTATTTTGTTTGTTCTTCTACTACAAGGTGTACATTTTATGTCGGAGTCATGCTCAGCAGTGCCTACTCAAAATTTCAAGCCATATCTGCTCACGTCCTGCTGCATTATGCAAAACGTCAACTAACAGAAATATAAATTCCTGTTTTTCAGGGCTAACTCCGGAAAGAGATAAATGGAGCATAACGCATCTTCTGAGAGCCCTTCAGCAGAGACGCAATTAAATAAGAATATCCGTCTGCTCCATACGGGCAGCGAACATCCCACAGCATGTCAGGGAGAACCGGGGCTTTCTCTGGTACTTGAAGCTGTCACCTCCCTCTGCTCAGCAGCATGTCTGACCCGTGTTTGGCTAACCTTGAATTTGAAAGCATTTTGCTTACTGGAGCCCTGGAGAGCTGATGGTCCCAGCTGTGCCCGAGGCGGAAGGCGAAGCGCGCTGCATCCTCCACTCGGATGGTGCTCCTGCTGCTCTGCTCTCCCAGCCTAACTGTTTCCCCCCACACCAGCACGCTCGGCAGCTGGGAAGCTTTGACTAACCCAGCGTGGCTGCTTTATCAATTTATCCCACAGAGTTAAAAAAATATTTTCTAAGGTAGAGACTCCTTTTATCAAACGCTGGCATCATTCATTGCTCGAGGGAACTTCCTAAGCCAGAAAGCAAATGTGGTACTTGCACAGGTGAGGAATTAAAAGCACTGGTTCACGTCCAGTACAGCAAAAGCAAGAGGGCTGCGGTTCTTCCCTACAGACATTTCCAACCCTCCGCTTCATTGCTGGGACTCTGAAGGGAGAAGAGCAATTACAGAAACTTGCATGAAACTTTTGACATTTTTCTGAGTGGAGACTTTCAGCTGGTAATGAAAGTCAAGCTTAAAATCAAGTGATAAGGCAGGAAATGAGTAATTTACTTTAATACCTGCACCAGTTTCCAACCCCTTTGAATGTCTTCGGATGTTAGCATTAATTCATAGTTGATACTAAAACACAAAGTTTTAGCAAAAATACCACTTCATTCATGAAGATTTTCCAAAACTTTTTTAGGATGTTGTGTCAGATCAAAGTGTCAGAGAATGAGAGGGCAAAGTCACTTGAGGAAAAAGCACATATATTATTTTTCTTTTTCCATAATGAATAAAAGAATTAAGCATAGACAGAAAAGGTAATCCAAAGCACTAAAAAAGTGTTTATACCGGGATGATAATTTTTAAATATACCAGCACACTACACCGCTAATACAAATGAAATCTGATCACTTCCATGACAATTTGTAACTTGGAGTCTAGAAAAATGCCCCAGACATTGATGACACTCTGTTTGAGGCTGTGAAGACTTCAGACTTTCTCCTAGGAGGTGGTAATTTAAAACGTGCCTGAAAAAAAATGTGCCTGTTCCACTCCTGGGAAGCAATATTTTGGAAGAAATTACCTGTTTTTTTCCAGAAGCGCTTATACACTATGCATCAGCAAGAATTCACAGTGATAATCAGTAAAAGATGAAAAATGCATGCTTGCAGCTGGTAAGCACTTTTCCCTAAACAATTACTTCGTCTCTGGTCTATAGCTCAAGAGACATTCAAGACATACAAAATGCCCTCAAAAGTTAAGACTAAAAACTAACTCCATTGCATGCCCAAAGCTATGGACTCAGGACAGTTGGTTTTATAGCATGTCAGACTTTTCTGATATTGTATTTCCTTGCTACCCTTCCCTCCAACAGACACTGTATTCCAGGTGCTAAACTATGTTTCTTTATTGCTGTCAGACCACTGGTTTTTTTTTTTTTAAATCATAAACTCCTTTACTAACAAGGCCCTCATAAATAATTTACATAGCTATTTAAATGCATGGCTTGGATCACTGACACAGAATAACCATTCACAACTCGTAGTCAGCACAAGATGCAGCTTTTGATGCCAACCTGAAGAAAGAATTGGTGGTCAAAATTTTGCCTATTTTGTCTGACTATAGCAGTTGGTCTGACAAAAAAATATTACCTGTTTCTCCAATCCCTGTCCCTTTTATAATCACTGCACTTCTGAAAGATAAGAAATTAAGGCAGAAAGTACTTCTCAGGCTCTAAGGTGGAGGCAGACTGCACTGTGCAGTTTGGGACAAGGTCAGAATCACAGAATCATTAAGGTTGG
>NW_010538896.1:0-4733 GCF_000687285.1 Phaethon lepturus
GAGCCCCCGCCGCCCAGCCCGGCCGTGTGAACCCAACACAAAGACTTCCCAGTAAGATTAGAGAGGTTGGAAAGAAAGATGATGTTTTGGAAAGGCTGGAGGAGATGGCACAATAAAATTGTAAACATCACTACCGTCCCCATTAGGTGTTTTCTTCCATTTGCTACATACCCAAGCAACTGCCACCTCTTCCCTTTCTCACGACTTTTCCTTTAGTTTTGGTTTAGCCTAATGATTTTATCATCGCATCACAGTGGGAATTAAAAACATCTCAATCTCTTAACTTCTTAACTCTCAGGCTGTCAGAAACAGCTTTACTTCGTATCACTCTGCCCCACATACAGCACCCTGCCCTTAACCAAAATATGATTGATATTTGGGCACAACACTGGTTTTCAGACTAAATGAACCCATCAAAAGGCCAGCACTGAAAAATACATGATCTCCTCGAACGTGACACCGTCTTCAAACGTAGGTCCTGTGTACTGGGTGGTTAAAATATTGAGTGATCATCCATGCAGTGTGGGTAGGTAAGGGCACAGGGAATCAGGAACACAGTTACATGGAGATTGTTCAGTGTATTAAGTAACGGTTCCAGCCCGAAACCTATCATCGTTTACATCAAGAGAGAGTTCGCTGCAGTGACCGACGTGCGACACGTATTTCTAGCGTGAAAGCACTGCAAGGAAGTGAAGACATTCATGATTTTTTTTTATGTTTAAGTCAATGCAGAAAATGCTGGATGCCACAGACGGCTAAATGATTCGTTTCCATTTGAACGACTGAGAGATGTCTTCTGAGCCTGGAATGTCTGTCACAGCTGACGTGAGAACTTGAAGGCTCCTTAGATTGTTTGCATTGGCTCCACCACGCCGGTGGAAACGTCTCTTCCTATTACTCACCGACATACAAGCAAAATACATTTGTTTTAATTATCCAGGCGTTATACATTAACTTTCCAGCTCCCGCATTGCAGAAGAAAACCACTCAGATCCTGCCAGCTTTCAGCGCACCCGATTTCATCGAGAGACAGATCAGTGCACTCCGTGACATCATACGGACTACACAGGCAAAGTCAACCGCTGCACTTACTGTTTTCATCAAGCAATGCAGCCGGCACACAAACCGGTGGTATTGGCTGGTCATAAGATCTTAGCACATAACTTTATCCCAAATTATTAGGTTGATTTAATGGCAGCTAAAATGTTTTTTAAAACCTGGTTGACATTTCTGGTGCGTTTACCAGTTCTCGGTATCGTCACAGGAGCGTCACCCGGCCTGAGCAGAAAGCTGTGGTGGACCAAAGCAGCGTCGGACCAGCCGTCCCGGCTGCAGGTGCCCTCATAAGAAAAGCACGCAGCCCCACTGGAACTTAGTCCCTTAAAAACAGTTTCTGACTTACTGAATTTTGGGTTGTTACCGAAGAAAAAAAAATGCATTACCTTCTTCCTTTCTTTTTTTCGCTTCTTCTTCACTTCTCTCTTTAGCCTTCAGCGCTTCATCTGCTTTAGCTAAAAAGAAATACGACAACAAATGTTATAATTAATTAATTTATCTTGCCAAACAGCAGTTCCTGGGGGGTTAAACCCAATTTCAGATTCCTTTTTGCATGTCCCACAATGAAGTTGATGTGCATAAAAGAAAAAAATGCGGTTCTTAATGTGTTTTCTTTAAAGATATTACTACAGTTAAGACAACAGCATAAATGGTATTGTGGAGGGTAATTTTTGCATGCAATATTAGTTCAATACAAATCTCTGTATTCATTTTTGAAGTAAAACTTCTAAGAGTTTTTACTTTTAAACACAAATCTCCCCACTCTACTTGCCCCCAAACCGAACTATAAATAAAAGCACTGCATTTAGAAAAGATTTGCTGCCAGAGAGAGTAATCCGTAAGACCTCTTTTGAGAATAAGACAGAAACAAAACAGTATTTTCCTGGATGGAGAGCTGCAGATAGCATTTAAACCAGGAGTCAAATACCTATTACTTAGTATTAAATTAGGTAGTATACAATTTTCTCTTCACTGCAAATCATAGCAGCAGTACTTTATTCATGTTATAATAGTATCCTTTAAAAAGAATCTTTTTCCCTTTAGAAACCCCTTCCCTTATTACTTAATTATCTACTAGTTGCTCAACTGCAAGGGTTTTCAAACACTTTACTACAGATGTTAAAGAAGATTAAAAATATACAGCACAGTAACAAGGGACTATCAATATACTCTGTAAATTAATTAAATTTCTGTTCTAGCACATCATTTATTCTAAAGCATTAATGTCTCAAAGGAGCCATTCTCTTTTATTGCCATCTCGCTGCCTGATGAGTGAACTAAGTGAGAATAAGTCTCTAATAGCATTATACTTGATGAAATACTAAGTTTTTAGAAGTATCACCATGTCAAAAGGAAAAGAGCCAAAAAGAAACAGAATTTAGAATTTGAACCAGGCCTTCTTACACAACGACATCACTGCAAATTGTGGCGCGAATAGCAAACGCTTATTCAGTTTGGCGCATACTTAGTCCTACCACCTACTGAATCAACCAATAATTTAGGAACACAAAATTCAGCTCAGGAGGGGGATAAGAAGGGGTCTTTCCGCCCCCGATGTCTTTTGTGGCCAGTAGCTACACCTTCTTCAAACATACAACTTAAATAGCGGTGCTACAAAACGATAGCAGTAATTACATAGACATCTGTTTCCATTTACATGCTTTTATACATATTTAGACTGCATTTAAAGTCATGAAATATTAAAACTTTTCTGCCAGAGAAGATCATTACAGGAATCTATTAAATTAGATAATAAAAACAAACTGCTAGTAACTCAAAAGACTTTTACTTCATTTACACTTTATTCTCCCTGGTAAAAGGGCAAGGATAATAGAAATTCCATTTAAATTCAATTTTGGTTATATGTGTAATTGTAGATATACCCCTTGAGTCATGTAAAATGCTCAGCTTATGTTTCTTTCAAATTATCCCGCTCAGATTCACATTCCGCTCCTTACAACTGTCTTCAATATGTATTAGCAGAGCTCATTAGGCTGAAATTTAATAATGCAAACATCAGGTGGATTTCAAGAACCTCCATTATCAACACAAGATGGATTGCTTATATAGCTCTTGGGCCAACCGGGCACAATTTAGATTCAATAAACTACCATGCCTAAATTTGATTTATCTATTCCACTATGCTACTTTGTTCTTCCTTACCGATTTGTTGCTGCACAGGAACAATTCGTTGGATATCTCAATGGTTATCCGAGGCAAAAAATATTAAAACGCACATGAAAGATGTTACTGGTCTGTGACCAGATTTCTATTTTGTACTTGTTAACTTTAAATTGCTAATTTCCAACCCTTGTAAGTACAGCGAAAACTTCTGCTCGCAGAAACAGAGCCATCCATTCAAGTCCTGGCTAACTGTACGGACAATGTCGCAGTTTAAGAAGTATCATGAGGACAATTCTCTACACAAAATTGCTCATTAACAACAATTTAACTTAGCCCATAAGTCTACAGAGCAGTAAGTCTCTGAGGTTACAGGGCACCGTCCGTTACGAGCAACAGAAGTCACTGAAGCCATGTGTTGCTTTTGGAATTTAATGCCAACAATTCTCTTAAAATATTTTAAATTCTCTGTCATTATTCACTGGCAAAGCATCATTAAAACCTGAGATTTTTTTTGATCAAATCACGTTGCGATTAAACAACACTAAAAGATCCTTGCAACTGATTGCAGGGGTAACACACCCTCTCTGTTCTGCCCACTACTATGCCTTTTCTCCGTACTTCAGGGCGTGCAAAACACACGCTGGCCCCTCGCGCTTAAAAGCACGTAGAAGACCTGATAGCTGGACGAGAACTCAGTTCCCCTGCAACGCCCTTTCCTCAAGCCGGAGGAGGACAGACAGCTGCTCATCACCCCCAGCACATCAAAGAAGTCACTTCAGCAAAAGTCTGGGTTTAATTGATCCAGGTAGCTGCAGTGCTGAGATTGCTCCTGAAACTGGGCTTCCTGCACGGGTAAACAGCTAGCATGACAAAAGCCTGACTGCTTACAAAGCTTTCTAAAACATAAAATAAATAAATAAAGAGGTGCTCGAGCTTGCAGCCTTTAAGAGCACATCCAAGCCCAGATAAAATTACAATTCTATTGATTTTTTTTTTCTCTGAAGGATGGGAAAATGACACACGGAAGATGCTTGAGATGTTTACCTACACTAAAATAATAAAGTTGTGAAATGCAGACATTTGCTGGTAGCTAGTGGACTATTAATGCAAGTGTAAGAGGATGAAAGAGCATATTAGTAATTTCCAGCTGTCCCCTACAGAAGCGCTTGTTCCCGCTCGGCCGGGATCAGCGGCTCATTGTGCTGGGTGCAGCACAAAGGAAGGAGAAATAAATCCTGTCTTTGCAGTGAGACTAAACTGTGAGCAAAGAGTACGGGCATGCTACACAGACGAGTAAAAGCTATGCGGAAGGGGAACGACATTGCTAAGTTACAACAAAGGCACTAACATTAATTAAAACTAAGCTACATTAAGTACCTTCTCTGTTACTGAAAAGAAACAAAACTAAAACCAACACACCCTTAATGTTCCCATTTGCGCTAATATCCTAAATCTGAATATGCGAATGAGTTTTGAAACTCAGACTAGCTCTTTGATCAGCTCCATTCCACCTGCTTTCCAAACCCAATAACCACGTAACTAGACGCGGCTCG
>NW_010538896.1:4749-8675 GCF_000687285.1 Phaethon lepturus
CACGTCCCTTTCTGAAGGAGCAAACGCCTTTGCCCTGGATTTTGGGGACCGGCGGAGGCTTCCGACAGCCGGAGCGGAGGGCAGCCTAATGGAAATGCAGCTTGCCTGCCAGATCTGCAACTTCGGTTCCTGTCGAGGAGCAATTATGGTGTACAGATCAAGAACTGCGGATCAATGAACTCTTGGTGATTCCCCAGGGCCACGGCTGGAGGGATGAGCCAGGTCCACTCCGTGCTTTAACCCGTTCAGGGCAGACCTGCAATGCCAGCTGAGCTCTGGCTGACGCTGAAAAGTGGGGGGAAAGAAAAGGAGAGGAAAAAAAAGTGGATGACTTTGTATACTTTCCAGTTCGGGCAAGGAGCGGGCAGGTGTTGCCGTGTCTCCTTGATATTATCTATAGGTTGACTGTAAAATTTTGGACATTAAATGAGACCTCAAAGACTCAATATAAGAAGAAAGGAGAGCAACTTGGGAGCCAGAGAAACGCTGGGCCATAACACCAGCTGGCGTAACTCAGCATAGCTTTACCAACTTCATCCCATGAATCATCCCATAATCCCGTGTCACCGACTGTTCGCAGAGATTTTCAGTTTATGCTCGGGTACTCTGCCATTCAAGCAGACTCTACCTGCTTATGCAGCAACCATTCGCTGCACAGAAATGCAGGTTCCTGTCCATTTTCCCATCCAGACTTTATATACTCACCCAGATTTTCCTCTTTAATTCTTTCTTCTTAACTAATTCCATTCATTCAGAATCCTCTTCCCTTTAAATTGTTACTCCTTTATAGAAAGTCTCCCAACAAATACCCTCTCACTTAAGAAACTTGATAAAAGTATTTTAGTAAATTACAAGCGTTTAATAATCTCTGTCCCTCCTAAATCGTACGACATGTTTTCTGTTCTCCTATAACTTAATCATTTTCTAGTGACATAAAAACCAGGAAAGGAAAAAGAAACTGAAAAAAGAACAGAAGAAAAAAGAATGAACAATTGCGTAGGTTTTGAAAAATATTTCAAACACAAAACGTTAAAGACGATCTTATTTCCTTAGCAACATGTTATGACAGATATTTGACATTTAACAATTACACTACTACTAGGTGCTTTCTCTCTTCCCAACAACCCTCTCAAGGCATTATCTAACCAGTGTCCTTCAATCAAAGCCTACTCAAATCAACCACACTTCCCTCATAACTATTTAACTTAAGGGTTTGCATGAATAGTTACGCAAATAGTCACATTGATGATAACTGATAAAGAGAAAATTAAAATATCCTACATGGTGCAGCACTTCATTATAGTGGCAGAGCACGGGAGACTCCCGGGTACCCAGGAAGCATTAGGGAAGCCCCAGAAGAACCTGAGGTTCAATCACCGTTTTGTCGTCCAATACCGAGTTCCACCGTACCTACATGGCTTTGAAGAAGCCACTTGTTCAGCCAACTAAGATTTGGGTCATCCCCACAGATAACAGGTGCATTAAAGCCAGACAAAAATTTCTCTAATCAAAAGCTCTTAGTACTATGATTAAAGAAAAAGGATGGTCACTAATGAACCTGACAATTTTCAAGGTAGAGTGAAAAACCATCTTTATGAACAGGAGCAAAAGTACTTTTTCTACTCCTTTTCAAAACTGAAATGATCGTGCTTATACAACAAAAATGAGATAAATTATTTAAAAATGCCCAGCTTAATAACACGGCACAAAGAGAAACCAAAATTCCAGTGGTAAAACACAAATTAATGTATTAATAATTTGAACACGTTCCCAAGTGCAATACATGTACCTTCAACCAAACACCTAAATCCTAACAATACCCTTGGGTTTCTTTCCATCCACTGCATCAAATATTTTCTAAATAATTTCAGAACCATCTCTGTAAGAGTTTTACTCAACTAACTTCCAGCTGCTGTCATGCTCCAACATAGGAGCTTGAAGATGGGCAGGGCCTCAAGCCGTGGCAGGGACAACTGCATCAATTTTACACCGTCCCTTTTACTCAGGTAGAAAGACAAATGCGTTCTTAGAGGAACGGTTAGTGTGGAAATGGTCAGTATTGTCCCAGAACTGCAACATGCAGATTTTAAATGGCGACACAGCCTTTCGAGTGGTAGGCTGTCCAGGATGATAACCTTGACGGGTTATTTGAACTCCTGATGTTCAGCCAAACCAGCGAGGACCCAGCACAGCGTGTTGGCCTTTAATGTTGTGTTGGCCATGAGCAAACAGGTAGAGCGACCCACTCACATGGTGGGCAAGCACAGCATGGGACGGACGCTGGGACTGAAGCAGATCTTCCCTGTACGAAGAACGGTAACGTACGCTCGCACTTGCTCGTGCTCCACCCTTGAGCACAGCGAGAGAGCGAGATGAAGGTAGTTAAGGTCTCAAAACGCCCCAAAGGCACGTGATAACCAAGAGGAACAAATGAGAGTGTACTGAGAAGACGCATCGTGCGCACATGGAAGGGAGCGGGTAGAAGCAGCGTGGTGCCTGAGCAGCCCCGGGTTTTCAGAACCAAGTGTTTCAACCCCTCTTTTCACAAAGTTTCGCAGTAGAGTTCTGTCAGAATCCCTAAAAACACTGCTCTAACAATGGTCTGTATCTAGCAAATAGTTTAAACAGTTAAAATTACAATGTGCAAACATGCCTTCAAGTTTTTTTCTTTGCTTAATGCTACATACTGAAATAAAAAAAAAACGCTAAAATATCTTAAAATGCATTGCTCATTATGGGACAAAAAGTACCGTTTTAACTACACTGTTAAGCTATAATTGGATAATTCTACTAACGGTACATTTTCTTTGCTGGTCACCTACCCCTGCCAATACTTTTAGCTTTCTAATCAGTTCACGTGGCAGTAGGAGCCAATGGCCACCTTTAGCTTACCACAAAGATGTACAAAAATATGCTGCAAAAATCAATAGATTCTGCATTAAAATATGCTGTTTTACTGCATGGCATTACGCTACCAGGAAGGGCTGGAACAATCTCTTCGGAGACTGCATCTGATAAGACAAAAAAAGCAGCTTTTCCAGGAAAAAATGAAAAAAAAAAAAAAAAAGAGAGAGAGAGAGAAAAGAAACAGTCTTCACAAATAAATCTTCTTCTAAATAGCATCAGCCTGTCTCCACTTCAGCATCACTAAAACTAGTGGCTTTCAATGCTTTTGTAAAGACTCAGTGAATGGATATCTTCATGACTGCTACAGTTAGTTCTATGAGAAACACGTCTCCCAACCCACAGAGACAAGACAAAGTCGTATAACATATGTATAATATTATTTTCTTTTCATTATTGAGTAGGGGAAAAATGGAAAATTAACAGCAGCAAAAAATGAGCTTCAATTTAAAATCGCAGCAGTTTCTCGTCATGCATTTTGCAATACAGCGAGAGGTTACGATTTTCCCCAGGCTTTCACCATCAATTTCTCATCTGTAGATAACCGCGGCGTTCCTCTGCGTCAATACTTTTATACACGCGAATACAGACCTGTGCGGTGCTTGCGTGTGTACCAGGTGCCCCGATCTACCCGCAGCGAGCACGGGAGCGACGCAGCCCCTCGCTAAAAAGGGAAAACCCCAATGGCAGCCGGGGTGGGACGGGGACCAGCTACGCGTCCGGCCGCCGGTGCTGCTCCCGGTGAGCGGATGAGCCGTGCCGCCTTCCGCCTTCGTTAGGCGCTGCTTCCCCACAAGGTCCGGGAGCGACACGCACGGATTCCTGGTCAAAGCCCATTTGAGGTGTTTATATTCTAAAGTAATTTGAATTACTTTTATTTCCTCAAAAGACCCATGCTGGAGAGCACTGCCGAGCACGATACTCCCCCTCGTGCTTCAGGTGGCTACACCTCGACTTTGGCAAAAGCCATACCTACGCTGCCCGTAAATGAGATTGTTCGGGAGCAAGACACGGCGCCGGAG
>NW_010538896.1:8747-14693 GCF_000687285.1 Phaethon lepturus
GGGGGTTTGGGAAGCACCATCAGAAAGAGCCGTTCCCCGAGGGATGGGCACGTCGGAGTGATGCTGTAGCCCTGACCAGCCTTGCGCCGGGCCAAGGTCAAACGGTTTCAAGCAAAGATGCTAATTAAAAGAAATCAGAAGAATTTCAAGGTAGCAATGGGGCAGGTGCTGTTTTGGAGTGGAAAGGGCATTGCAGACAGCGTGGCCCGGGAAGCACCATCAGAAAGAGCCGTTCCCCGAGGGATGGGCACGTCGGAGTGATGCTGTAGCCCTGACCAGCCTTGCGCCGGGCCAAGGTCAAACGGTTTCAAGCAAAGATGCTAATTAAAAGAAATCAGAAGAATTTCAAGGTAGCAATGGGGCAGGTGCTGTTTTGGAGTGGAAAGGGCATTGCAGACAGCGTGGCCCGGGCCAGCACAGCCCTCTCCCGGCGCCGCGGGAGAAGCGTGGAAGGTGCGTGGAAGAGGCTCGGCCCCACGCCGCGATGCAGTTTTACCGGTAAAATCAAAAAAAGAGGAGTGTCAGGTCACCCACCAACTGCAAACCACAAGTCACTTGCAAAAAAACCCCAACCAATTCAATATAATTGTGGACTTTCTAACTCTTCAAACTTAAGAATACAGGCCATACATTTCAAGACGTATTTGGGGAAAAAAGAAAACAGACAAACTCAAGAAACACATACGGACATGATATCTAAAACGTAGCCAAGCCACCCACGATGCTAATCAGAAAGACTTAGCCTCTTTTTTTTTTAACCACAAACATTTTTGCACTTATAAAATATTCAGTCAGCTCACATATAAAAATAATCCATTATTAATTTACAAGGTGTCATTTAATTTACATGCTATTTTTCTCTAGTATATTAGATTTATCAAGGCTCGTGGAAATAGCGTCTCCTGAATATTCATATACTGACACGTGATGTTACCTATTGTACATCCACAAAATTCCAACACAAATTCAAAATAACTGCTTTCTCAGATATTTCCTTAGACAGGAGCAGAGTCCAGAAGCTGTTAGTTCAAAACCAGAAGTGACAACCCTACACATGTTTTGATTGTACCAGACTTACGCCATTTTCCTACATTTCTGTTTTTATAGTCCGTGCTAAAATAACGTTTCCCCCAAATCTCAACAGCACAGACCCTGAGGCGGCCACTTGTCTGGTTCACCCCCGGGTAAGGGTCCCCTGCCCCTGCCACGATGGCCTCACCAAGCACTGCCCGCTCGAGCTACGCTACGATGCTCAAACGCGGGCAGTTCCTGCCATCGCTGTCCCAAGCACTGCACATGATTTACTTGTGCCGCCGGGTGTAGTCACAGGCTCGCAGACGCCCGAGCGTGACGGCGGGCGCCGGAGCTCGCCGCTAAAAAAAAACCAGCGCCGCCGGTCGCGGTTGCAAACTGCCCGCAAGCGCAAACCTGCCCGGATCGAGCCTCCCCTCTCCCCGGGGAGAACGCCCCGCGCGGCGTTTGGCGGCGAGACGTTATCCCACCGCCTCCTCCCGCCGCAGGGGTGTGCTGCACGTCATTTTTCACCCCTTTAGTGGGATTCCTGCTCAGTTCTCTCCTCTTAGTGATTTTGGAAAATATTTCCTTACTTTGGGATAATGCCTCCCGCTACAGCACAGCTAGTGAGCGTCCATCTGCTAGCAGCCGTGCGGGTTTTCCAGAATATTAAACATATTTTTGGTAAAAGATATATCCAGTGACGTGGGACTCGCCACAAAAACCCAAATGTTTTCTTCCTCTTGCTGTAACTTTGGGTATAACCAATATATTTGTCAGGATAAATCCTTTAACGCCAACCAGGCGATTTTTCACTAGTTTCTTTTCTTAATTGTTACCATTTTCAAACTGCAGTCTGTGGCTAGCCTGCTGGATATAAATGACGCGGGGCCACGAGAAAGTACGACATGAAAGGGAGGATATCCAAAATCGCGTAAACCTGCATACCGCAAAAGAGCAGAAGCTAAGAATAACGCAAAACGGGTTAAATATTAAACAAACTTCTCGAGCGAGAGAGGAGCACGTACATCCTCGTCCAGAATATTAACACGCTGGTCAGAAATCCGTACGGAAAAAATACCCTGCAAAGGGACACGGGGTGTTGGGAAGCGAAAGGTAAGAACCGACAGATAAAATTCAGTGCCGGCAAGCGGGGCCGACCTCCCCAAAGACTTCCCGTATCCCAGTTACTGCCTACTGTATTAAGACTGCCTTTCTCATCACTTAATGCTTATTTTCATCACTTTGCTTAAAATATTGATAATCAATTAGGGCTACGTCTGTTTTGCCGCAGAATCTGTGTCACAGTCTATCAGACTGTCAGGGCCAATTCAATCCTCATTCAAAGTTAATTTTTTCTTCATAAATCTGCCTTTGGAGGAGTCATTAGGCGCAGAACATAGCCCGAGGTGCAATCACCTATTCTCTTTCATTAGCGGCAGGCAGGGAAGGTGAGGGAGATTATTAGAACTTTGGAATGATCACAAAGCAGCGTGCTGCCTGTCAGATCCCCCCAACATTTAATTCATCTCGCCAACTCGCCGGCGCGCGCTGCCAACGGTTTTAAATGGACATTATTCATGAACATCTGTGACACGCTGAATATTCTGAAGCGGGAACGATGAAAAAGCGGTGCCCCCCTTTGACTTGAAAATTAATTCTATGGTCAAAACAATTAGGAATATAACAAACATGTTTTGTGATGTTGTTTTTAGTCCGCTAAGATATCCCACTTAAAAAGCTATTATTTCAGAAATACAGGTATAAGCATATACACTCTAGACAGGCTAGCACAGTATTTTGTGGTACTGAAGAATGATGTGCCTTGCTTTTCCTGTGGAAATAACAAGTTGTTGGGCTGGGTTTTTTCAGGCAATTACAGAATCGGCTCGCTTCACTATCTGGTTTGTTGATATGTTCCTAAAACGTAGCCAAATGAGATGACACGTTGGATTTTAATACGGTGCCATATTAAATTACAGCAGGCTTTCCTCATGCTGGCCAGTCAGCTGCAGTGCGTGAAACAGATTGCCAAAATCAAATGTATTTATTGCTGTTTGTTGAGTGAGCACGCTGTGGCCATTATAGCGTTTTTAAGGTAAGACTGGCAGAAATGCTGCTGCAAGAGACTGGCACCCACAGAAACGAAATAAAAACGCCACAGTCTCTATGCAGTATCCCTTAATACATGCAAGGGTTTTACCACGTAGATACTTTAAGGAAAAGTAATTTACATTTAATGAAATAACATCAAGTAGTCCCTTGAATTCCATTATGAAAGTCAAAAGAATACTAATTTGCATTTTTTTCTGTTATTACTATGAAAACGGTGTTATTAGCAAACTTCTCAGAGCCCCCATCAATTCTCCTTCCAAAGCATTCTTGTTTTCTGACTGCAAAATTAAGGGCCAGATCCTTAGCGAATTCAAGCTGGCACAATTCCACTGACTTCAACAGAGCTAAGCACATTTACTCCAGCTGAGAATCTGGCATTATTATTATTATTCTTATCATCATTATCATTATCATTATTATCATTATCACTAAGATCATTATCATTAACAGAAGATTTAATAAGCAAATCTTGGCTAGGTATATTCATCTATTATTTAGTGAATTTCTAATTTATTTCTTTTCTCACACACTGTTTCCCCCACACGTCAGATAAAAAATTCAACTGAAATATGTTTTAACACTAAGGATTAATTGGCTTAAATTGCTTCCGTGGCTCCTGACTCGCTGCAGTGGATGCTATTACGTATTGCAAGGATTTGCTTCCCTCTCAGAAAAGGCTGTACGTTACCAACTTGGACATCTTGTAGTCAACTAATGTTTCACCAAAGACCCACAAGCCCCAAACTGCAGCTGAGCTCAGGAAAATAGCATCATTGGATGCAATTCCTGTCTCATCTGATATTTAATCTTGGAGAGAAAATGATTTCTTAGAATAATTCAATGATTTCAATGGAAATGTTTAAATGGCGCCTTCTACCTGAGTTCCTTTCTTTTGGGGGAAGGGGTGGGAAGAGAAAGGAAGAGCTCGGGAAAGGAAAAGAACGGCCCAGAGTTAAACACTCCCCTAATCCATTGAGCTAAAAAAGGCAGTAACGTTTGGGAGAGAGGAAATAAATTCCAGATCTAAAAATTCAGGGAGCAAATGAGGGTTCTTTGCTATGTCCTTCAGGACTGTTTCTCGGCTCAACTGGAAAACTGAGAAGTGATCAATATCAAAAGCTCCAACTTTGCTTCAACTTACTTGAATTGTCCTTACGACCAGATTCGCTGCAGTCGTCCCTTTCCCCTCGCACACCACGGGTGGGCAAACGCGAGGACAACGGAGGGTCTCCTGCGGGAACTGCAGTAACGGAGCGGCAGAGCCGGTGAAAGGAGGGGTGCCTCTGGGTTAGCTGCTCCTCAGCCAGCTTCAAAGTTGTTTGAATTTCCGCTCTTTGGCCATTATCGCTGCACGAAGAATTCTGCAGCCCAGCGGCGGCAGGCTGCCCTCCCCCTGCTCCCAGCCACGGGAGCCATTGCTACCCCTGCTCCCCAGCGAGGAGGAAGAGGAGGAGGAGGAGAGGAGCCACCCCAGGGGTGCTGCAAGGAGGGGCAGGACACAGGGGTGCCGGTGAGCTTCCTCCCGAGAAACAGGAGCCCACGCCCGGAGGGAAAGAACCGTGAAGCCGCAAACACCATGGTGGGAACCAGGAGACTCCAGAGCGAGGGCTCAGAAAGCACCGTGGCCTTCCTCCACCCTCATTACATTTTATGCAGTCAAATTACATTTATAGCTAAATGGCAGCTTTTATCCAACCCGTAAATTTACATTTTCCCTTTTTCTTTCTTTCCAGCCAGGTTGGAAGGAGCAGTTTTAGCAACTTTATATCTCGAAGACCAGCACAGCACTACTGCTCTGGTGAACGGGAGTTCTTTCGTTAGGCGACTTATGCAACCTGCATGCCTAATTGATGGTAATTTCGATCTCTTAGAAACAGGAAAAATACTTTTTTGAATGCATTTTCCAAGCAGCATCACATGATATGCAGCCTGCGGGGTGTACAGCAGTACAGGGGGGTTGAGGCATGCTGATCTTACTGCTATTTGGATTCCCACGGGCAGGCTGGATCCTTAGGGCCTTCCTTTAAGCATCTAGGGATCTCATGAAAATGCCAATAATATAGTAGTAATTCCAATAATTAATTTCAAGAAAAATACTGACCACAGATATGAGGAAGGTGTAAATTACTTGAGACACCTGATTAACCTCAGTCTGAACTGAAACCAGTAGAAATTATAGGCAACAAAGAAGAAAAAGCCATAAAAATGCAAACAAAATATTTCAAAGTGGAAGAGCTTATATGCCTTCAATATGGTTGAAATACACTCTTGAAAATGCCCAACATTTATTCAAGTATGTCAGTCCAGAAAGTGGGGGGATCATTTCCAGAATGGATGCAGTCTAGTCCCGAGGAAGTTCACATTTTTGGGAACGGTATACGGGAAGAATCTCAAAAACCAGAACAAGCTGCTTCAAAACATGTAAACCTTAATGGCAATGATGTAGTCTTAAAATTTTATATTAGAGCATGATCAAATATTAATATAATAAAAACAAAAGTGAAGCTAAGAAGAAAGTACATATACCTAAAGCAAACTTACTCTACAGTAGAGCACAATGTAATGGAACGTAGGTCACTTACTATTGCAATTTCTGAAATAATAAATACAGATGAGCTGTGTATCACGTACAAAGTAAATAAACTGTATTATATTAACATCCCCTCAGATCATAAAGAGAATACAATGTCAACATTGCCAAAAGAGTAGCGTAACTGATGAATCTTCACATGCCACCACCGATTTGCCTTTAAAGGCAAAATGAATACGAGGAGAGGGTTCGAAGGCGCGGCGGCTGGTTCGGCTCAGCCGCGTGCC
>NW_010538897.1:0-260 GCF_000687285.1 Phaethon lepturus
CAGCAGCATCTCCTTGTCTCGTTGGGGTTGGGGGGGATGCAGCAAAATCGTGTGGTGTGGGATGGCGGCTGTCCCCCAACGCTGGAGCAGGGAGAGCTACTTTTTTTGCGAGAGTGCCTTTAATTAATGGCAGAAGGAGCTGGCGGGGCGGCTCGGCGGCGCTTGGGAAGGGTTTCAGCCTGGGAGCTGGCAGTTCCCCGCGGACACCCCTCCCCGGCGCAGGCAGGCCCTGGCCGCTGCCTGATCTGAAGTCAATGGAT
>NW_010538897.1:460-964 GCF_000687285.1 Phaethon lepturus
GCGGGACCAAAGTTTCACCAGGTTTTGCTCTTGTTTGACAGTGATTTTAATAATAATGCTGAAGGATCCTCTTGCAGCAGGCGCCCCAGGGGAGACCGATCATCCACTGGATGGGGGGGTATTTAAAGCCAGGGGACTGAAAAGACTTGGTAAGAAAAAAAAAATCTGCTGAATAAAACAATAAATCATGCTCCTGGGTTTGGTCTCCTTCACTTTTTGCCCCCGTGGCATTAGCAGGCGGGAGGAGGTCATGCTCTATCTACGGCGCTTTGCATCAGGGGAGGCATAAGCCCATCTTTCCCTTTTTTTTTTTTAAAAAAAAAAAAAAAAGGAAAAAAAATCCCTTTATTTGGCAACTCCTGCATGAATCAAGTTAGAATTTCACAGCTATTTAACACCTGGTTACAGCTTTTGCGGCAGAACCGATGATACTCCACGCTTTGCGCCCGCTTCGCATCATGGGCTCTCGCCCCTTCCCGCAGGACGAGCCTTATTTATTTCCCC
>NW_010538897.1:1066-1340 GCF_000687285.1 Phaethon lepturus
CCCGCCCCCGCCGCCTCCCCCGTCCACCTGCCATTACGCTTGGGTGGGAATTGACTCAAGTCCTTAAACCCCAAGAGTTAATCAAAGTGCTTTGAATATGTAAATGCTGAGTATTGTTTATCATTGCCTAGAGCTGATACAGCAGTTTTCCTGCTCAAAGCCCCGTTCAGATGGTAGCTCATGAAAATTCACAACAGCCTCGCAAATAGGTGACGGGTATTATTACCCCCCGTCTTCCGAAGGAGCAAACGGAGGGAGAGCCATCGAGTGATGT
>NW_010538897.1:1427-1776 GCF_000687285.1 Phaethon lepturus
CGCAGGCGGGTGCGGTGCGTGGGAGGAGGTCGCGATCGGCCCCGCCGGGTGTCAGCCAGCGCTCTCCCCTCCACCGCTTGCCTCATTTCCTCCGGCCCAGCATTTGTCCCTCGCTGCCCAGCCTCCAGACGGCGTTTGGTAACGCGGCCGGCGATGGCTGGGTGTGACGCTCGCTTAAATATACACACTGCAGGCTCCGGGCAGATAAATCTGCGCAGGCAAAATGCAATTTTCCATCAGGCTCTTCTGCAAGGCCTCCAGCAACAACCACGCTGTAAATTAATAAAAAAACCACGCTTGACCAGGAACGTATAGCGTACGCGGGGGGTCAGGAGGAGCGAGGGCAAGC
>NW_010538898.1:0-733 GCF_000687285.1 Phaethon lepturus
GGTGCAGGGATGAAGCATTTGCATTCCCGTACTCACAGGGACCTCAGGAAATCAGGGGTTTTGGTAGTTTCCTGATAATTTTTTGATAGTTTTGAAATCAAGGGTTTTCTGATAAGCCAGCAAACACCCCGCTGCGCCAAGCAATGCCCAGTACCGTCCAGGCCCAGACAAGACCCAGCAGGTCCTGGCAATAACCACCCACTGTAAAACATTTCTCACTCCCCAAACCCCAGAAAACCCAACCTTCTCTCTACTACCATTTCTTTATGTTTGAACAGAGCATCTCTGTCCATCACAGGCTGTCACCTAACAGTGTCCCTAAGGCAGACCGGGGTGTTTCATACCCGCCACGGTGCCGCGCGTCCACCTCCACCTTCCCGATGATCTAACAGCAAGAACAGGTCAAATCCACAAGCCAAAAAATTTAGTTTTTTACATCCATTCAAGCACGGTTTTTGCAAGACCAGAGAACGAGAACACCGCGGCCGGGCTGTGCGGTCAGCAGCCAGGGCTGGTGGCTCAGGCAGACCGGGGTGTTTCATACCCGCCACGGTGCCGCGCGTCCACCTCCACCTTCCCGATGATCTAACAGCAAGAACAGGTCAAATCCACAAGCCAAAAAATTTAGTTTTTTACATCCATTCAAGCACGGTTTTTGCAAGACCAGAGAACGAGAACACCGCGGCCGGGCTGTGCGGTCAGCAGCCAGGGCTGGTGGCTCCGGCAGACCCCA
>NW_010538898.1:1087-2898 GCF_000687285.1 Phaethon lepturus
GACTGGCCGGTCACCAGCCAGGACTGGTGGCTCCGGCAGACCCCAGCACCGCGGGCGAGAGGCTCGGCAGGCCGGCAAAGCACGGCTCATCACTTCAGCAGTTACACTTCAGACAGGGTTTTCTTTACTTTTATTTCAGAGGTATCGGCTGACTGAAGAGAGGAGAGAGGGAGGGGGGTGGGGGAAGGTCTGAGGGATGGAGAAGGAGTAGGCAGAGGGGCTGGAGGGGAACAGAGAAACGTGTACAGCAACGCAGAGGACCTTGCTTTGGCAGCTCCTGCAGATGTTCCCCCGCAGCCGCCAGCTGCCTCCTTTGTAGCTGCTCCTTTTTTCCTCCATCAGGTGAGGAAACACTCCTTAAAGCCTGCTGGTCACCGGTGGGGGAAGGTCTGAGGGATGGAGAAGGAGTAGGCAGAGGGGCTGGAGGGGAACAGAGAAACGTGTACAGCAACGCAGAGGACCTTGCTTTGGCAGCTCCTGCAGATGTTCCCCCGCAGCCGCCAGCTGCCTCCTTTGTAGCTGCTCCTTTTTTCCTCCATCAGGTGAGGAAACACTCCTTAAAGCCTGCTGGTCACCGAGCAGCGGCTCCGCACGGTCCCAGCTGGACCCCGCTTTGCTCCCCTCCTCACCATCACTGCCACTGCCCCGACCTCCAGTCTCTCTCCAGCTTGGCTGCCCATTTTCCCTGCCCAGGACCACAGAGGAACCCAGACCTGCGGGTGGGCAAGAGCCATCTCACAGTGTCCAGTCCTGCCGCATCTGACGAGCCTCGCAACGCCCACCACCACTTGGGATCTGTTCTAGGTTACTTCACTCCCCGGGCAGAGGCTCTTCCAGAGGAGCACAAGGCAAAGGCAGAACAGGGATCTCCTCTCAGCCCGTGCAGCGAGGCCGAAGCAGGAGGAAGCATCACCACCCTCAGGCGTTGTGGGAATGGCTCCTGCTGCTGCAGGGTAAGATTTTGAGCAATCCCCGTGGTTTCAGAGGCACCACTTGATTCAGAGGGACCAGAGACCGGGCTCTTCTCAGCAGATCCCTTGGCTGAGCCAACACTCCTCTTGTTGGGAAGCGTTCCAAAGCCGAGGAGCCCAAGACCAAGCACTCCCCAGAACAAACTCTCCCATTTCTATCTGGTTGCCTCCATCAGAGCAGCATGTGGATCCTGCGTGGGACCAACTGCCCGTGCTCTCGGCCTGGCCTCTGCGCAGAGGCAATGTCCGTGCCAGCACGAGGAACTGCTGACTGCTTGGCTTTGTCATCCCCTCCCAAGACCTCCATCAGGCACAGGTTCTGCCTGGAGCATGTTTTCCCTGAGGATTTTCTGAGGAGAAATTGGCACCAAGAGTTGCATTAGCCAGAGCACTGCCCTTGACTTCAGCAAGGTGGGATTTGTGGAGCAGACTCCAGGGAACTTGGCCACTGACAGGACAGGGACTGCCGGCACGGCACCGAGCGGGGAAAGGACTCTGTCCTACTCAGCTGCTACAGCTCCCGGCGCATCCCCAGCGCTTGCACTGCGGAAGCACTCGCAGGCTCTGGCTCCCTGTGCTGAGATGCTGCGAGGTGGGGAAGGGTGCGTTGGTGGGGAAGCCCTGCTCAGCTCCTGCGGCCTCTCGTCCCACCTCCATCGCGAGGAAAACGGCGCATGCCGTGCCGGTCTCATCAATGTGCCGAGGCACGCTCGGGTGACAGAGTGGCAGCCATGGCAAAGCTGAAGCTGTGCAAAGACCGTGCACTCAAGAGCAAGCAGCACGTACCTGCGCTGAGCAGCGGGGCTCGTCCGGCCGGAGCAGCGACAGCTCATCAACCCG
>NW_010538899.1:0-3478 GCF_000687285.1 Phaethon lepturus
GCCCGGGCTTCGCCGCAGCAGAGCTTCCTCCCCCGGGCAACCTGCGGCTCCGGGCAGGGGGGACCTGCAGCCCCGTCCCGCTGCCGCGGGGGCACCGGCCGCTCTGACTCCGAGCACCCCTGCAGCCTCTGTGCTGCGGGAGGCTGGAGCTTTGACTAAGGCTTTTTTCTCGTCCCACTTTTCGCAGTGGAGATGCTCTGAAACTACAAGTTATTTGGCAAGAGGAGGAAGTTGTCCGGAGCTGAATTTGTGAAGGTCTTAATTTCCTCCTCGGTAGCCCCAGCTGGTGAATAACAACGCTGTAATGTCTGTACACCTGTACTGATGTCACCCGCTTCGTCCTGACCTTTGCTTGACTTAAAAGAAGGCATAGATGGCTGATTTCAACTAGAAGCTGAAGATGAGCCACCAAGATAAAGGGCAATGAGATAACTGTGTAAGAGCCTCTTTTGCTAACGCTTTCTGAAAATGCTTCAAGCCTGACTGGAAAGCGGGAGTGGTGGTGCAGACGGCGAGATCCCACACCCACCGCCTGGAGCCTGGTGACGACTGTCAGTGATTTTTGGGTGACAACGATGGAGAGAGGCTGCCCTGCGGTGCCAGGGTCTTGGCAGTGGGCACATGTGCTTCACCCCACCCTTCAGCTTCCACCGAAGGGTGCCTCAGCATCTCTTCTTGCAGCAGCAGCAGGCTCCTTGGCCGTTGCTCTGCTCCTTCCCAGACCCAGGACCCACGGCTGGACACCCTCCAAAGGCTGCTCTCCCATCGCCCTGGGTCTGTCTTCAGCTTTGGAGAAATGTCACAGAGAGTCTGCAAAGGGCATCCCTGGGCTTCGAAGGCTGTATTTTGTAGCTCTAGACACAGAAGATGCCTGGGACCAAGCAAAATGACAAAAGCAGCATGCAGCTTCCTTCCTTGAGCTTTCCCAACAGCCAGGACTTGCATCTGAACTTCGTTTGAGGTCTTCTGGGAGCATTCAGGACCGTTGTCCTCTTAGGCATTTGGGTTCTGACTGAACTCCTTGATGCCTCTTTCCTCGTTATACCCTGTGCTGCTGCAGATGCTGAAGGGATGTGGTTTGTGCCAATGGTTGTGTCTTGTTTTGGAGCTGAGGCTGCAGAATTCAACTTGAATTTAGATTTAATGTAACCTTTTAGCATCCTCATCCACCGTGTAATCCACATACGTACGTGCTACGACATAGCCGCCCGACACTTCACACAAAATCAAGGGACTGTACGTGTGACCTGCTGACTCTGAAGGAACATGTGAAAGATTCACCGCAACGTTTTTAATTTTTAGTAGTTAGTAGGAAAATAAACCCTCTCTCCTCACCCCACCTTCTTATTTTTAGTAGCAAACTTCCTGCCGAGGAAAAAAAAAAAATATTTTTTTCACTCTCAAGGGGATTTGTTTTGATCAAAAGTCTGGCTCTGCTCCAGGCAGATCATCAGTGTTTGCTACTTACTGCCTGAGAGCTGAATCATGAAGATCTCCGTTTCCTAGCCCGTCAAGGCGAGAAGTAGCGGCCGCTCTTGCAAGGCCGGAGGCGAGGTCCGGAGCGCTGACCGCGCCGCGTCTCCTGCGTCTCTCCCTCCCCGAGCCGCGGCTGCCGCGGCCGTTTGCTGCGCTCCCGCGGTGTTGGTCAACCCTGGACAGCCCCAGAAGGACGAACCGTGCTCCGGGCCCGGAAGGCGCGTTGTGCAACTGGGACGAGGGGAGTGCTCGGCAGTCGTCCATCGTTGCTGGTTTGCCAGTGCCCTTAGTTTTCTGCTGATAAGGATTATGATTGAGAGCAGATGTTTTTCCATGCACGGGCTGTCAGTACGTGCAAGCCTTCTCTAAATCTAATGGAAGCTAACTGCCATCTTCTCTTGGCCAAGCAGGCTTTGATTTAAGCTGCGTTTCCGTTCTAGGATGGGTTGTACCCCAGGTACAGCTGATGGCAAGGTGTACAATTTAGAAAAGCAAAATTTTCTGTGAAAAAATCAGATGGTGGTTGTATTTTTCTAAGAATCGGGATCAAGCACATCAGAGGGTTGTCAGGATTTCCTGCTGCAGAGCTTGGGATGAACTGCGCTGGTACAGTTCAACTGCTTAATGCGCAAAAATGCCAGATTTGTAAGGGAGCCGTTAGCATCAGGCTTGCGGGAACCTGGGGTTAGAGGGATTCTGCGGAGGGCTCGCTGGAGCTGGCTGTGACATGGCAGGCAGTGATGGCTGGTGATTTAAAGCCAGCTGTAAAAGTAAGGTGCCCAGGAACAAAACGTGCTTTTCACTAACTGCAGTAAGGTTCTCCCCAGAAATTGTCCTGTTAGGTTAGAACAGGCCCACGGGAATCCTACTGCGGACATTTGCAGCACCTTTTCCAGCCAGGAAAGGCAGAGCTGTTCCTCACGGCTCTGAAAATCGGGGCAGCTCTGGCTGCCCCAGCAGCAGGAAGCTGTGAGCAGGTTATGGGGAGGGCGGCCGAGCTGTGCCCGTCACAGCAGCCGGGGTCAGCATTGCAACAGATTCAGGAAACGAAGCTTCAGCTCAGGGAAAAAGAAATTTGGCATTACTGCCAGGAAAGGAACCTCCTAGCCCAGCTCCATTGTCTGGAGAAAAGAAGAAGATTTTGTTGCTTCAGGGTGTGATGAAATGGTGGAGAGACCCTGCCAAGAGGCGAAAGGCAACAGATTACAGGAGGCAGAGGTGGAAGATGGGGACCGCTTGGGTTAAACTGCTGAATTGCCTTCCCCGTCTCACTGCGAATTTCTCTCTATGTTGTGGGCTGGGATCTACAGCTCCTCCTCCATCAGAAAGCCCGGGAAGTGCTCCGATTTAAGCATCCGAAGAGCTGGTATGGATGGGAACCAGTTCAACACGTTCCCTTCCTTCCTCTGCATCGTTATCCGATAGCCCGACGAGCGAGTCAGTGCATCTGTACCACCCTCTTTCACAAATTCATAGATTGCCAGTTGGGATAGGACCCAAAAATGTCACGGCGTTCGTGCGTCTCTGTGGCATCACGTTGTCGGTCTGCTGCTTCAGTCCGCAGGCGTCTCGAGAACCACTCTGGGGCCGAGTTGCAATACCGGGAGTCCTCCCCAAAGCCTCCGGGCGTATCAGGATAACGCGATTTAGCACAAAGGAGAAAGCAAGAGGCTGCTGCTCCTGTGAGGCGGCTGCTTCCCCAAGCCCCGCATTGCTGAGGCTGACCGGTCCTTGGTCACTGCGCAGCCGCTTGCATGGGGAGGAGACGCGGGCGGTGGCACGCGGGGGCTCGGCTGGCGGCAGAGCCCACCACGCCGCACGGGAAAGGAGCTCTGCTGAAAACTGATTCCCAGGCCGTTCGCTCGCAGATGTTTCTGCATTCCCCAGGTGCAGTGGGGGGAATTGCTTGGCTTTGCTTACCCCATAGCCCCATTTATCAGTTTTGTTTGTAATTCGGTATGCTCGTTTGTCATTAAGGGCTGCTTTTTGGGGAGCTACAAAC
>NW_010538900.1:0-333 GCF_000687285.1 Phaethon lepturus
CTCCTGCCGTGGGGCCCAAGCCCCCCAGCCTCCCCCTGCTCCACTCAGCACACCCCCCTCTCCCCATCACTCTCTTTGTGGCTATGGCAAATTTGGGCTGGAAACCTTTTATTTTGCAAGGCATGTCGGCAGCAGCTCAGCCCTTGGGAGAGCCCCCATGGCCAGCAGTGGGGCAGCCCTTTCCCAAATCTCCCGTGCCATATTTCAGCCTTGTCCCACAAAGGGCTCGGTGGAGCCGTGTGAGGCGAGGGGGAACCCTGCCCCACAGGACCCCAAATTCGCTTCACAGGCAGTGGGGAGGAAGGGGGCCGAGCTCCCGCCCCAATGGTCAGA
>NW_010538900.1:512-2822 GCF_000687285.1 Phaethon lepturus
ACCGCTCCTCCTCCTCCCGATCCAGGCACCGCAGCTGCTGCTCCACCTCCTCGGGCACATTCACCTCCAGCAGGTTCTCCATCCCTGGGCCAGGCTCGTCCCCGATCAGCACCTTTTCCCACCAGGAATGGGGGGAGGAAGGCTCAGGGAAGGACGACAGGCCGGTAGGACCCCAACTCTTCTCTGCAAGGGGCCCCACGACCCAGTGGGGAGCAGAAAGCAAGGGAGAGGCAGGACAGAGCCCTCGGAGCAGCTCCAGGGCAGCTCCGCACGCCGGGACCCGGCTGTCTCCCCCCAGGAACCCCACCTGAACGAGCTTCTCGCAGGCAGCCAGCACGTCAGGCTCCCGCTCCCAGCGGTGCAGCTCCCGCAGGACCAGGTACGTCCCCTTCTCCCTCACGATGTGCCGGCCGGCCTTGGTGGCCGTGAGCTGCGAAGAAGACACAGCAGCAGCGTGGGCAGGGAGTCCAGGTGTGACCAGGAGAGCAGCAACAGCACCCAGAAAGGGAAGGGATGCTGCGGGGCCGGGCTCGGCCAGGATCCCAGGCCAACCAGTTGCCCAGGACCACACCCAGATGGATTTTGAGTATCTCCAAGGCTGGAGACTCCACCACCTCCCTGGGCACCCCGTGCCAGGGCTCTGCCACCCTCCCAGTGAAAAAGTGTTTCCCGATGTTCAGGTGCAACCTCCTGTGTGCCAGTTTGTGCCCACAGCCTCCGGTCCTGGTGCTGGGCACCACCAGGGAGAGCCCAGCTACTCTTTCCTCCCCACTTCAGGCATCTGGGGACATTGGTGAGAACCCCCTGAGCCTCCCCTTCTCTGGGCTGGACAGTCCGAGCTCCCTCAGCCTTTCCTCAGAGCAGAGATACTCCAGTCCTTTCACTATCTTGGTGGCCCTCCTGTGCCTCTCTGATACTGGGGAGCCCAGCACTGGACCTAGCACTCCAGGGGTGCCCTCATTAGAGGTTCCTCAACCTGCTGTGACACTCCTCCTCAGGCGGCTCAAGACATCATTTGCCTCCTTTGCCACAGGAACACGCTGCGAACTCACGTTCAACGTGGCATCTGCCAGGACCCCTGAGGCTCATCTGCAGAGCTGCTTTCCACCCCGTCGTTCCCCTGCCTGTCCTGCCGCCCGGGGCTGGTCCTTCCCCAGGCTGAGCTCCACCAGGTCGCTCCACCATTTCTCCCGCCTGCCCAGGTCCCCCTGCATGCCAGCACGACCCTCTGGTGTACCAGCTGCTCCTCCCAGCTCGGCGTCACCTGCAAACCTGCTGAGGGTACGCTTTGCCCCGTCACCCAGATCATTAAAGATGCTGAACAGGACTGGACTCCATATCGACCCCTGGGGCACACTGCTGACCACCCTTGGGGCCCGGCCAGTTTTCAATCCACCTCACTGCCTGCTCATCCAGCCCAGACATCATCACTTCTCCTGGCAGACAACATGTTCTGGGGCAGCCCTGAACACCCTTCCACTCCCAGGAGCCCCTGCCTGGGCTCTCGTCCTCAGCCCTGCTGCCATTTGCACCACAGGGACCCACCAGCATGATGGCTTCCAGCAGCATCTTCCGGATGTCAGGTTCTTCCTCTCGCTGCTTGTCCTGGGGCAGGTACTGCAGGTCCACGGGCAGCCCTGGGGGAGAGGCAGCCTCAGGGAGGAGGCACACGGCTAGTGGCCCCCAGACACCCACCTCCCACTCTGACACCCACTTACTTTCCATCTCGTCCTCAGGAAATTCCTCGGGGCCTGCTAGAGGCAGGAGGAGGAAGGGCAGAATGTCGACCTCCTCACTCAGCAGCCACTCATGGTCCCCTGGGGACAGCCTGGGGTCAGAGAAGATGCTACAGCCAGGGCAGAAAGCCCAGCCCAGCCCCCTGTGGTGGGCTGACCCCGGCCAGCAGCTCAGCACCCACCCAGCCACTCACGCACCCACTCCCCCCACCAGTGGAACTGGGGAGAAGTGGACGGGCAAAAGCAAGAAAAACTCATGGGTCAGGACAAAGACATTCAATAAGTGAAGGGAAAAAAAAAACACAAACAAAAGCCCCAAGTGATATGAAGGTACTGATCACTTGGCACAGACCAATGCCCAGTCCGTCCCCACACAATGGCTGCTTTGGCCCCCTCCCCGTTTTAGAGCTGACTGTGACACTATAAGCTGTGGGACACCCCTCTGCTCCATGAGGGTCAACTGTGTCCCCCCAGTCTCCTGCCCACCCCCAGGCAACTCACTGCGGGGCCAGCGTGACAAACGGGGAAGGCCTTGGTGCTGCGTGAGCACTGCTCAGCCCCATGTAAACTCGGC
>NW_010538901.1:0-1720 GCF_000687285.1 Phaethon lepturus
TGATAGGTCACCACGGCCGAGCGCAGCATCCCATTTATGTAAGAAAATCACCTCCAAGGGTCAGAACCGGGTCCCTTGTCAGGAAGGGGGTGCGTGGGTGTGGGCAGAGGGGCCTCAGCCTGGGGCAGGGTCCCTGTGGCTGCGTGCGTGACCTCAGCAGGAGCCTGGCGTGCCGTCCCCGCTTTAAACGTGTAATGTTTTTTCTAGGAAATACTTCTTGTGAGTGATAATGTTGATATTTAAGAGTGTTTCTTTTTAAAGGTATCATCTTGAAGCAAAATCAACCTTTAGCTGTGATTCATTCCCACTTGACAATCAAGGAGACACACATACGTGCGGATATTTATATATATATATATATGCACACATAGACACATACATATCTGCTCAAAATTGGAAAGCAATCAATTCTGAGATTTATTTAATGCTGCATTGCACAAGTTTGATAGCCGGGTTGGTTAATTGCCGCACTAATAACACCCTTCGTCAAAGAGACTTGCAGGCAAAAATAAAAAAGCTTAAAAAATTAAAATGGCAATAGATACAAACTCCTGCTCTACATCGCCTAACATTTTTTAAAACCAGCATCTAAACAGCAAATTAGCTGACACTGAGAGGAACCACATTTCCAATTCTATTCCCTATTCTAGCAGGTCTAAAAACTCAGCGATTTTTTATCATTAAGAAACTTTCCCAGCAACGCGCGCTTCACACACAGGCTCACGCGCTCACGTCCTCGGACCCTCCGCAGCCCGGGGGCCCCTTTTCGGCAGAAAACGGGACCTTGTTTTCACTGCTGCGGGTCATGGGCGGGAATGGACCAGCGAAGGGACCGGGGAAGGGACCTGCCCAGGGATGCTGGGGGCCGCGGGGACCTGAAAACGCTGGGCAGGACCCCTTGCTTTTAAGCCGATAACCACGGATCCCTCGGGCGAGCACGGTTGTTCAGCTCGGTAGAAATACTTGTACTTGCTGAGAGGCGCCGGGAAGCGAGGGGCACGGCCGCAGCAGTGCCGAGTTCAGGTCGGATGGCACGAAGGGACGTGGCCCCATGGGCCGGCCTGAGCCAGCGGAGAGGACCGAGATCCCAGCATGGTTTACGGTAAGGGCTGGGGCTGCATGTTTTTGGGGCTGAGCGTTTTTGGGGCTGAGCATTTGCAGCCCGTGAGAGGAGCCGGCCTCCTCTGCCCCCTCCGCGCCGACTCACCGAGGGCGCAGGACGAGGCGTCGCTCCCATCTGCCGCCAGCAAGGTCATGGGCCGCAGGCCTGGGACTGCAGTTCACGGCGCCGCCGAGAGCACAGGCGAAACCTATCAGCACATAGGTAATTGGATTAGAAATTAATTGGCCTACATCAGAGCCTTAAAAATCTAACAGACCTGCTGCTGATAAAATTAAAATTAGAAACTGAATTGATTAGCCTGTGCCAGCAAAGAACCAAAATGTCAAAGGCACCAGCTGCACATTTGCATTTGGTACTTAACAAAGTTCTTACCAAAGCGAGGGAGAGATGTTTGACATTTCCACGATTTCTTCAATTCTAACGTATATTTTATTGATATTAATTAAAAAGTGCAAGGGAATAATGAAGTGAGAAGTGACAGAAGGGAGTTTGGCCATTCCCGCTGGGCAGCTAGGACAGAGCGCGGCGTGCGGGTGCCGCTCTGCCATCGTTAGGGGCGATTAGCGTTGGGCTGTTCCTCCGTCGCCTTCCTCCGGG
>NW_010538902.1:0-239 GCF_000687285.1 Phaethon lepturus
CTGCTGAGCCCCCTCTGCCTCCGTGGTGCCCCCCAGCACCGGCGCAGCAGCCCAGCCCTGCGCATCCTGCGGCGACGATGTGCCCCACAGCGCATCAGCGTCCCCACATAGTCCCTGCTGGGACAGACTGTGCCTGGCCCCTTGCGTGGCAGCAGCTGGGGCTGGTCCCTGCCGTGCCCTGTGCCTGTGCCCTGGTCCTGCTGGGTTCCACTGGCCTCCCCTCAACCCCTGTCCCCGGG
>NW_010538902.1:478-772 GCF_000687285.1 Phaethon lepturus
TCCTGGGCCCAGGACCTGCCAGGGGAGTGGGGCTCTGCCCCGGCTGCGTCCACGTCTCAGATCACCCGTTGGCGGTGTGCTCATTGTAAATAGCTCCTTGAATACATTTTTACATAAAACTCTGAGCTGAGCCTGCGCCATCTGCCCCCATGCAGGCAGCAGCCGTTGGGCTGGGTATGGAGGTGCCCACAGTGCCCCAGCCCTGGCCCCGTCCATGCAGCAGTCATGGCCAAGGGCACCTTTGTGGTGGCTCTGCTGGAGAGGGGGGACAAGCAGGGCAGTGGCAGAGCAGGG
>NW_010538902.1:1331-1944 GCF_000687285.1 Phaethon lepturus
CAGTGGTCCCCGCAGCCAGGGGCGCCCAAGAGCTCGCTGGTGCACCATGCTGTGACCCAGCGGGGACTCGTCTCGCCCTGCCCAGGAGAACAGGGTCGCACCCTGCACGAGGCCAAGTGCAGCCTCTCCCAGCTGCAGGTGGATTTGGAGCAGCTGTGGGGGGACTTCTCCAAGCAGGCCCAGCAGCGCAAGAGGTGGTGTTTTGGGGGAAGGGGATGGCAGGGCTGTCCCCAGCTCTGCAGAGGACCCTGCTTGCATGTGGCCCAGCGCCAGCCCCGTGTGCTGCTCCAGCAGCCCAGCAGGCAGCAGTGCTGGCAGATGCCCCCAACCCAGCTGCAGGCGGGGGGCTCTGCCAGGTGCTGCATGCTCCTGTCTGCCTGCTGCCACGGGGAGGGCCAGGTGCCCCTTGGGGAAACGCTGCCTTGCTCGGCCCAGCCGTGAGCATGAGCAGCTGGGAAGCCCGCCCAGAGCTGCAGGCACATCCCTCCAGGCCGGTGGTTGGCAAGCCCTGAGACTCTGTATGTCCTTGGGACTCCATGGCTGTCCCAGCACCTCCATGGGCACCTCTGCCTCCTCAGGCATTGGGTGCCTGCTGGGTTGGGGCTGGGGAAGG
>NW_010538902.1:1957-4847 GCF_000687285.1 Phaethon lepturus
GAGGGGGAAGGTGCCTGCGGGGGCCCTGCCATGAAGGTACTGTGTCCCTGCAGGGAGCAGCTGGCCCTGTGGGAGCTGGCAGAGAAGAACGTGGTGTTTGTGAGCTACGTCAAGATGCTGCAGTATGTCTGAGCCTGGCTGGGCAGCCATGGGAGCAGTCAGGGATGCAATCCCACCTGGGGAATGCCATTGCTGTGGGTACTCCGGGCACTCTCTTTGAACTAAAACAATTGTCATCTCTGTGACACCAAATTTATATCCATTTAGACTCCCTTATATATGCTTAGATTAAGACTGACAGAATCTAGTTTAGGCAATTTTATTAATCACTTCTAAATCAAACTCTGTATTTGTTTTCTAAGGGAAATTAGATAAAGAAGACGTCCTGTTCATATTTATGAGGGATTTTCCTCTACCTCAGAAACATACCCTCGGCCCTCGCCTGCCCTACCTGCACCCCTGGCTCAGGGGAACACAGCACACGGGGTGCCACCAGCACTCCGGGACCTGCACAAGCCCCTGGAGCTGTAGGCCACAGAACTCCCCCGGGCACTCCCCACCGTCCCAAGGGTGCCACCTTCTCCCCCATATCCACACCCCTCCAACCCCCCTGCAGTGGGGCAGCGCTGGCTGCACCATCCCTCCCTGAGCACTGCCCTCTGGCACAGGAGCAGGGGCGACAACTCCCCGCACAGCCCCCTCCCCACCGCAGCCTCCAGGGCAGATGGAGACCCAGGCCACAGCAGTGCCAGCCTCAGGCAACAGCAGGGCTCAGCCCCTCGCACAGACACAGCCCCCTCGCTCAGCAGCAGGCCCCCCTCCAGCACCCACTGCAGCACCGAGGTGCGGGACCTGCTCCCAGTCTGGCATCCTGGGCTGGCGAAGAGACACATGTCCTGGGCTCAGGCCCCTCACCGTGGCACCTGGCACCCAGCAGGACCCTGGCACCCTGACAGGCAAGGCAGAAGCAGCCCACTGCTCTGCCAGGCACTTTGTCAAAAGGAAGTTTTCTGCCTTTGCACCAGAGGTAACCAGCAACTCCCCATCTGGCACGAAGGGCCAGGCTGGGCAGGGGGGAGCCAGGGCACACCAACACCCTGTGCCAGCCTCCCACCACCACTTGTCTCACCAGGGGGTGTGTGAGAAGAGAGGAACCTGCCCTGCCCCATGTACCAGCTGGTGATGGTGAGGGACTGGGGCACAGGGAAGTCCAGCTTCCTGCTGCGCATCTGCATGAACGAGTTCAGAGGAGAGATCACCAGCACCCTCAGAACCAATGCCCAAGCACCCTGGGGCCGCTGCACAGGAGCAGCACCTGACTGCAGCTGGTGGACAGGGAGCAAGCCACCTTACAGATCTGAGATGCAGCCAGGCAGGAGAGATGAGAGTGCAGGGGCCGGGGCTCCCACTGCTGTGCCAGGACACCCAGGACCAGGTCCTGCTCTGGCAGCAGTGCTGTGGCGCTGGCAGCCACCACACCAGCAGCAGGGCAGCCCCACGGCAGGCCTGGCTCAGCCCCACAACAGTGACAGCCCCAGCCCCAGAGCATCACCCAGTCCTATTTCTGCAAAGCCCACAGCATGCTGCTCCTCCATGACATCAACTCCCCAAAGAGCTTCCCCAGCATCCACATCAGTGGATTGAGGACATCAAGGTAGGGGAAGGATCTGACAGGTGCGCAGCCCCCACACAGAGGGGCAGGAGTCTTGGAATTTCCTCAGGGAGGGCTGTGCCCCAGATAGTCCTGGGGGAGCAGGAACAAGACAGGAGCGAGCCGGGCTGCTTGCTAAGCAAGGTGCGGGGCCAGTCTCTGGCAGCAGCAGGAGTGTTTTTCCCCAGGTTTTCCTTCTTGCTGGTGTTTGTGTTGGGTCTGGAACCACACTCTGCTCCCAGCCATGGCACAGGTGTGACACGAAGCAGGCGGTGTGTGCGGCTCCTGGAGGAGATGGGCCACAGCAGCCATGAGCTGCCCTCCCTCCTGCAGGCCACTGAGCAGTCACTGCCACTCATGCTGGTGGGGAACAAGAAGGACCTGCAGCCCAGCCTGCCAGAAGCAGTGGGGGTCCGGACAGCCCATGGGCCACGGTGAGCAGGTGCACCCCCAGGCCCACAGCTCCCTGTTCTGCAAGACCAGCGTCAGGGATGGCAGTAATGTGGTGAAGGTGGTGCTGCACCTTGCCCGGTGCGAAGCCCTGCCTGCCACAGCACCCAGCTCTGGGCTGCGCAGGGCCTGCAGTGACCACCAGGTTCTGTCCTGCTGGGGTAGTGGGACTGGCTGATGTCGCTGCCCCTGGCCCTACAGAGAAGTGAAAAGGATGGTGGGCCAGAGTGAAGACCATAGTGCCAGACTAGACCTCAGCAACCCCCCCAAGAGCAGCTCCGTGCTGCTGCTGGGCCTAGCACAGGAGACAGGCTGGCTGCTGGCTCCATGTCCTCTCCACGGACAGTCCCCCGCTCCAACTGTGCCCACAGAGGTGCTGCAGAGCCGGCAGCTTGCTCCACTTCAGCTCCTGCACCTGCTCATCCCACTGGCTGCAGGAGCAGCCCAGTTCATGCACAGGCCCAGCCACCATCTCTCCAGCCCCAAACACACATGGCCTCCCCACAGCCAGCAGTGAGCCCTCCTTCCAGCCCTTGTTACAACCTGTCCCTCTCCAGCACAATCCTCTCCTGACTTCATTCGTCTGGGCTTTCAGCATCCCATCCTCCCCAGAGCGTTCGCCCCAACCTCCCTCTGCCCACACCTCACCTCTGAGCTCCCCACATGCCTGCAGCTGCACTCGGGGTCCCACCGACTGCTCTGACCACCCAGGTGATACCCATGGAAACCTCACAGGCCAGGCCCCACCTTTGTTCCTCATCATGAAGCTGCAGCTGCTCCACACCGCAA
>NW_010538903.1:0-202 GCF_000687285.1 Phaethon lepturus
GGCAGTGCAGGCTGAGGAAAGGTCTGTGCACGGAAGCGGGCGACGGATGGGGACAACCCCTCGTTTTGTACATGTGAACCCACACCCTGAGGTGCCGGCGGCCCGCTGGTCACTGGTCTGGACTGGTGAGGCCGGGTACGCTGCTGGGTAACGTGGCCATTCGCAGCATCCTCACGCGAGGATGCAACGCTCCCGCGAATCG
>NW_010538903.1:304-653 GCF_000687285.1 Phaethon lepturus
CCACCTACTCCACCCCCCCTGCCATGAGCAGGGGCATCTTCAACTAGAGCAAGGTGCTCAGAGCCCCGTCCAACCTGACCTGGGATGTTTCCAGGCTTGGGGCATCTCCCACCTCTCTGGGCAACCTGGGCCAGGGGTTCACCACCCTCACGGTGAAAAACTTCTTCCTGAACTTTGCTGTGCTTGCCAGAGCTGGTATGACCAAGTCTCCACCAAAGTGTCCTTCTGTCCCCACCGTGCCTGCTGCTCTCCAGGGCCTTCCTGGCCACCACGCAGCCGCCGAGGGGCGAGAGCCGGCCCCTCGTGCCGCACCGGAGTCAGAGGAATGCCCAGCGGTGACTGGGCAGAG
>NW_010538903.1:691-925 GCF_000687285.1 Phaethon lepturus
TGCCGTACTCGAATAGCTCCGGATACACGATTTACAGAGGGCAAAAGATGATAAATCTGAATGAGACTTTAGATGTGACTAATTCCATCAGCTGCTTCTGCAGCGCGTGCGGGAAGTTATCGTGCTTTCTTGCTGTGCTTTGCCGTGCGGAAGCGCCGTCCCCGGGCACGTGCCTACAAGCGGGACCAGGAGGAGGGCGAGGGTGCAGCTGCCCTCGCCACCCCCCAGCACCCC
>NW_010538903.1:1115-2408 GCF_000687285.1 Phaethon lepturus
CGCGCGAGGGGCAGGGTCGCCTTCGGAAGTCGCGGTAAAGTTGCGTGCTTAAAAATGCACATCAAGGTGGGAATTGTCTTCCAGTGTATTACACGAAAAAGCTGTAAATAATTCATAGAAATTTATTATTCAAGGAGTAATTCCTACAAAAGCTAAAATCAGGCGGCTGAAGCCCTGGGGAATGTTTTCCTCCAAACCGCTACACATGTCAGTCCGCAAGCCGAGGTATGAGTATTTTGAGTACCACAACTTTATTTTCCCTTTTTAACAGGCTGTATGTGTCACCGAAGGTCAGAGCCAGGACTAGCCCAAACTCCCCTTTTACCCTTTGTGAGAAAGGATAGCACTTTGACACTTGCTCCCAGCCGGAAAAAAATGTACGAATGCGATTAAAATTTCTCAGGAAATGGGAATTCCCCGCCTATTCCTATTTTTGGACTCTCTGATCTGTTTTTCAAAATTTCATCTCAGATGTTTTAAATTCTCCGAGCTGATATACGTACCGTTCTCCCTGCGCTATTGATCTTGGTAGCGGAGCGTGTGTCAGCGCGGGCTGTGTCAACGGTGCCTCTCCGTCCATGAATTTGCAAAGCCAACGAGGCGTATTTGGGAGGGTTTGGCAGTTTGCGAAGAGCAAATAAGACTCTGAAATATGGTGTAATCAATTGTGGATTCTCAAATAAAATCATAAATCAGGCTTTCAAATCATTTTGCAGTGCGAAGTACTTTGTTCTTGAGAGGGTAAGATGTTTCGGTTGATACTTTATTGCAAATTTCCTTAATGATTAATAAGCAAGATGAAAATAGCAAAATATTTCAGCATTATGCTTTACCTTATTCTGACATAATAAGTGGCAATATGTCATACCGTTAAGCTAATAGGAACATCAAAAGAAAACATTACGAAGAACCAAACTGTTTAAAATAGCTAATGAAAACTTTGAATGTACTTTTTTGTTTCAAAAGGTTTTTCTCTGTAATTTCTTGTGTGCCAAGGGTGATACGGTCTCTTGACAAAGCTGGATTTTTTCAAACGGCTTTTTCCTGCGAGGAACGGTTTCAGTCAACATTCTCCCGACCAGCCCCAGCCACAATGTGTCGTGCGCTCAGAGCTTACTTAAAATAGGAAATAAAATATTTCACTTGAGGCTTTTGAAGTTTGCAGCTGGTTTAAAAACACATTTTTGCGGCGTAATATTAGCGGCTGTCAGCTGCACTGCCTGAAAGCCCCTTTTTGTTCGGTTATTGGGTAACGGACGGTCAGGGAGGGGTGAAGCCCCCGTGGCAGGCCGC
>NW_010538904.1:0-251 GCF_000687285.1 Phaethon lepturus
CGAGGGCCAGGCTCGGCCCGGGTTCAGGCCGCAGCAGCCTTCGGCATCTCGGGAAGAGTCAGCTGGAAAACAGACACAGGGCACCCATCCTGCTGGGATCTTGCTGCAGAGCCAAAGGCAGGAGGAGAGACAAAAGAGACTGGGGGGAGGAAAAAAAAACCCAACCAAAAACAACACAAGGCAGGAGTCCGATAAAACTATGTTTATAAATAAAAACAAGGAGATTGGTTTTGTTTTTATAAAACCCAGCG
>NW_010538904.1:416-1935 GCF_000687285.1 Phaethon lepturus
GGAGGATGGCAGAGAGCGGGCACCAGGCAGGCTGACTGCAGCAGGCAGAGGGCAAGGAGAGGCTTTAGGGAGGCATGGTGAGATGAACTGATGGCACGTGAGAGCTGGCAGAGGCGCTGCAGGGGCAACGCAGGCCCCCAAGAAGCAAAATACATTTCATCTCCAGCATACAAAAACTGCAAACACAAGACCGACTGCAGAGAAAGCCACGGCACAGCAGTGGGAGAGGGCACCGGGGTACCAACAGGAGCCAGGTCGAGCATGCCTGTACTGTACTGTGCTTGGCCCCAGGCACAGGGGCTGCCCCCAGCCCAAGGCATGGCTCCAAGTACCCAGAAGAGGAAGGAAAAAGGGCAGGAAGCGCCGGAGCAGGAGGACTCAACTGTCCTGACACATCTGCAAGCATCGAGCCCAGAGGCCATGGTTCAGGCTGCAGCCTTCCTCCCAGGAGAGCTTGTGTTGCTGCCAGGTGCTGTTCACAGACCGGAAGGAGGGGGGCTATCCCAGGTCCATCCCAGAGCCTCATCACTCCTGGCAGCCAGGCCAGCAGCACTTGTGGCATTGGGCAGAGAGGGGAGGCAGGCTCAGGCCCTTTATAGGGCAAATACAGGGGACCTCCACATTACCCCAAAGCGTGAAAGCAAAACAGTTGTGCCCTTCCCTCACCTTCTAACTCCATCCAGGCCCTTGAAGATGCCACATTGCTGAGCAGCAGCATGACAGCAGGAGGGAGAAGGTCACAGCTGCCACTGCCAGCCCCAGGAATAGGAGAGCCCCTACAAACTGGACTGTCACAGGCAGAAGGGCAAAGAGCAGGACAAAGGGAGTAGAACTCTGCCCTTAAATCCCCCCCCGAGTACCCAAGGGCAGGTGCAGGGCCCTGAGTTGCGCAAGACTGTGCAGGCACCCACCGCCACTCTGGGCTGAATGCAGAGGTACAGCCCCAGCCCCAAGACTCAGGGCCCAGGCAAGGTGAAGGAGCGTCTTGCCATGGGGCAGTGCCAGGCTCAGACCTGGCCCAATATGAGGGCAAGAGGAAGGAGGCAAGAGGGAAGTGGCAGCATCTGTCCACTCCCTGGAGGCACTGAAGCCCTGGAACATTCATACATTTAGCCAAAAGGCAACTACAACGGGATTTAAAACACATATATAAGGCTGGTCCCTGCTTCCCTCTCAGGGCTGTGGGAAGGGCAGGGTGTCTTCCGCAAGGGGGAGGAAAGAAGCCATCTTCAGCGCCATGCATGCCCAGCGCCCTTGGAGCTCCGTGTCCTCCTGTCGGGCCACGCCACGCTCCAGCTCTCCCCCCCACAGGCGGCAGGCTCAGAGAAAGTCAAACACCCCGTAATTCTTTGCTGCTTGATAGAAGAAACACAAAAGGGTGAAAAGAAAGAAGAGATGTTTAGGGTGGAAGGACCAAGAGAGCAGTGACACACGGGCAAGCAGCACAGGGCGCTGGGATGGATGCGGATTAATGGGGTTAGAGGACGGCAGGAGGGAATTACCATTGGCAATACACAAG
>NW_010538904.1:1974-2350 GCF_000687285.1 Phaethon lepturus
GCCTGCCAATCCCATCTACCCCGCTTGAGGAGGGATTAGAATCAAGGTTTAGTTCCATTTATTTTTTTTTCCCTTTTTTTCTTTTCGTTATCAAGACCAAAAAAAAAAAAAAAACCCCACGAAAAAAAGAAAACAAAAACCCAAAAAACAAGGGGTGAAGCCAGGGCTGGTCCTAGGAGACAAACGACAGGGATGGAGGGGGGAAGAAGGGGCAGCAGACAGACAGGGGATGGGCGCTTCACATTACATCCACAAAGAACTCACTGGGGTTGCCCATGGCCATTCGGAAGGACTGTCTACTGGCTGTCAGTTCGGGGGGCACAGAGGCCAGGTCACGGCCTGGCGGCGCCCCAGGGGGCCCCATGGCTGAAGGCGG
>NW_010538904.1:2378-9543 GCF_000687285.1 Phaethon lepturus
GTGGCCCGTACGACTGCTGGCTGTGGTGGCTGCGGATGCTGTGAGCCAGAGAGTGCTGGCTACGCTGGCTGTGCTGGCTGGCCGGCACCGAGCGCTCGCTGGCCGCACGCTCACGGCGCATGCTGCTCCTTGTGGTGTGGTCCGACTCGCTCCCGCTGCCGCCTGACTTGGACTCTCCGGTCTTCTCTCTCTCCTTCCTCCTCTCACTGCCGCTGCGATTGGAACCGCTGCTCCGGCTCCCTGCGAAGCGCATGAGGCAGGGTTAGGTGACAACTCAGACAAGCCAGGAAGAAAGGATGGTCCTCTGGCCAAGGAAGGACTACAGCACGCTGCAGCACAGCCATTCACCAGCACAATCCATGCTCTCAGTCTCCTTTCAACTCCAAGTCCCACAACCCTTCTGAGATGGCTTTTGCCCTGGCTGCCCCCACACACAGTGTGCCTTGCCTAATCAGCCTTTTCCTGCTGCTTCCCTGTACCGAACAGGGCATCTGCGCACCTGCAGGCGTATTTTAGTCCTTTTCACTCACCTTCACTGTGCTGACTGCCTGCACTGCCCCCTCCGTAGCTGTAGCCTGGGTCAGGGAAGCCGGGGTGGGGGTTGTATGGATGAGGGGGTGGATACTGATATGGGAAAGCCATAGGCCAGGGTGCAGCTCCTGGGTGGGGGAGCGGAGCCAAAGTGTCCTGATCAGAGGCACCGCTGGAGCCATCGTGATCGTGAAGAGAAAGATTAGCCATGTCTGCAAGAAAGCAGAGAAGAGGGGTTAATCCAAACAGAAAGACAACCAGATGTGATGAAGAAGCTCCCTGTCCACCCTTGCTGATGGACAAGGATGGGGTACACAAGGAGATGCAAGAAGTTGGCACTCTCCCTGCTAGTCAATGCAACCATTTGTGCTTCCTGGCTGGACAACAGCCAGGCTGTGTGAGTCCGAGCTGCCACCCTAATACAGAGACCAGCTTGGTGGGAAAGGACCACATCAGAGACACAGCTCACCCTGCCAATTACTGCCCCCATGCCTCTTATTTGAGCAGAACCCAGTTGTCTGAGCACCACTCCCTTGCCAGCACTGGAAGTTCAGCACATGGAGACAAAGTCAGCAAAGACTAGGACTCTGCTATGGCTGCCCAGGAGAAAAGATCACATAGTAGGTGACAGTGTCATCTTCCAACTTCACCACCCCAGCAGCACAACAAGGGAGCTGGGATTTTCTTCCTCACTCTCTAACAGAGTCTTTAGAACAAGGGGCCCAGCCTGATGGCAATGGCAGTAGATACATCCCCACAGTGTTAGCAGGACTCTGTAGGACCTCACCTCCCCTTCATCCTCTCCCTCCCACCTATGCCAAGTGCCATACTTCCACAGAGGTCCCCGAAGATGTAATAGCATTGCTCCGAGAAGGTGATCTTATTCACGGTGTGTCGGATGTAGCCAGCCTTCAGCAGATTGCTGGCATATTTGCGGGATTCACGACGGTCTGTAAAGCCCTCCACATGGTGATAGAGCCAATCCACCACATCTGAACCTGCCACCAAACATCAGAGTTAAATACAGCAACAGAGGGGAAGACAGTGCCCCTTGAGGCAGTGGGCCACACTGCCACTGTGGCCACTGCACAGCCACAGGTTCAATTTGTGACTCTGGCCTGGTCAACAATTTACCATGACAGAGATGCTCCCTTGGGCATCTGCTTGGAAAACAGGCCACCCATTCCCCACTCCCTGCCTCTGCTGCAGGCAGCACAGTCCCTTACCAATGAAGGCATTGGGGATGGTGATCTTCAGCCACATGCGGTCACGCACCTCCAGGCCCGACTCTGGTGAGGCCATGGCTTTGACAATGGTGGCCATATCACTGTGGATGGACAGGTGAAAGTCATCGAGGCCTGTGGTGTGGACAAAGGGAAGGGAGGCAGAGATGAGAGGGGACAGAAAAGACAACAGGGCTACATGGAAGCATCACACACGGGAGGAATGGGCCAGGGAACAATACATCACAGACAGCCCTGGTGTACATGCTGTGTAATCCCCCTTCCGGCCTTCAGACATTAACCTTCCCATGTCAGCCATTTCACCCTGTGTAAAACCCAGGCTAGAGTCTCCTTCCTTCCAACCAGTCCCAAGCAGTTGAGATCCAAAAGCTGCCAACTGAGCCCAGAAAGCCCAGCAAGGGAATTCTCCGCTCCTCACAAACTGGCAACACACTCCTGGCTTTTTGCCATAGCTCTCTAGACCCTTGCTTTAGGGCTCTGTATACTAGAATCACCCAAAACCTTCAGAAAGCAACCAAAAAAGCCCTATACTCAGCAGGACCCTGCCCCACTGCAAGGCTCTTTGCTCCTAGCTGCCTCCATTCTACCTTATCTTCTGTCTGGGAGAGCAATTACTCCAAGGACAAGCCGACTCCCTCTAGCAGTCTGGCAGTCCCAGCTAGTAACCCCTGACTGCTCTAAGCCTTCCCTCTGTGCCTGCCACAGCTCCTGGACCGCACCCAGGCTCTTCTATTCTCCTTACATAGAAGGCTGAAAAAGGTGGTATTAATTCACGCAGCCAGAACTCCCACTGATCCAAGCCCCTGCCTGGTGAGAGCTGCCTCTTAGTTCCCTGGCAGGGCAGACCTTGCCCACCCCAGCTGTCCCCAAGCAGACGTATTGCTCCCTTTACCGCACAGTGAAGGCGAGGAAGCTGTGCAGTGGGTGGAGCACAGAGGCACAAGGACTTACGTTCAGTCTCTGGGATGGAGCTGGTGATGGAGGAGCTGGTGGAAGTGATTGTGCTCATGGATGGACTCATACCGTACGCTGGGTAGGTGCCAGTCATCGCTGCCGTGTGAGACACCCAGGCTGCCGGGTCAATGGGCCGGATGGGCTCACCTGCAGTGAAGAAAGAGTCAGTCAGTAGCTGTAAGAAATTATCTCTCATCAAATCAACCTCTGGGGAGGGACAGGGACTCAGTGCAGCCCGTTCCATCCCCAGCATCTGCCGGGACTCACCCGGATCGGAGCATGGAGAGTCTGGCCCAGCCCAGATCCGCTGGGGAGCAACTGGGAGAGAAAGAAGAGAGGGAGGGTCAGCAGAAGAGGTGCAGAGGGAGAGATCCCCCTATGGCTCAAGGAGGGGTTTCTCTTTCCTCTGGCGCCCCGAGCAAGTGACCCCCCTGCCCCAGTGAAACGCGTCCCCAGCGTGATGTGGGAAGGAGGGCTGGGCTTATGGGCATTTTGGCCTGGGAATAGGACATAGCAGCCTCCTAATAGGAGAGCTGAAACCCCATTAAACCCCAATTCAGTGCCACATGGAATCACACATATAGGGGAGGAACAAGACAACAACCAATTAAGTGCTTAAGGCAGGGCTCTCACATGAGCTGGGCACCAGCGTTAAGGGTGGGTCAGCTATCCACTTACTCCTGGGTAATGAGAAGCAGCCCCGGGGGCTGGGGTCCCAGCACTTGGCCACCGTCAGGGTAATGGGCCTGCAACAAAAAGGTGAGAGTTAGAACAAGAGCCCAGTGGCACAAGCCCCTGCATGATGGGCAGATGCTGTATGCTGGAGCTCTCCTGCGAGACAGGGAGAAGCTACCAGTAAAGTGCCCTTGTCCCCTTCCAGCTATGGATTTCTTGAGTGGCATGGACAAAACAATGTGACCCTGCCAAGGGGTGCTGATGACCCTAGTGACACAGCATCCCCACAAAAAAAGCGGTACAGACCCCAATTCACAGCCCCATTCTACTGTCTGCAGTTCTTTCGTTGGGCATGAAAACCCAGGAATCAAAGCAACACCAAAAACATAAGTTCTGAGCTTCTGCAGAGCTACGGTCGGAGCCGGCTGGAAGACACGACTCACACACCCCAAGCACACACCATACAACTGCCCATGGAAGTAAGGAACAACCTGAGTACTCACCCCGGCTTGTGCACAATCTCCCTCAGCACCCGCACAGCATCATCGTTGCTCATGTTCTCAAAGTTGATGTCATTTACCTGCAAACAATGCAAAGAGGTGAGTCCCAGATAGGTGACCAGAGCTCCCCACTCAGCTCAGCTCAGCAGTGACTCAGCTCCCTCTTCCAAGTGCAGCTTCCTGGGTTTAGCCTGCCAAAGTGAGCAGGGAGGCTTCTGGGTCTTTCCTTACTGCTTTCCCAGGCCCACAGATGGAGGTATGTGGGCGTAAAATACCTGCAAGAGCATGTCTCCTGGCTCAATCCTGCCATCAGCTGCCACAGCGCCGCCCTTCATGATAGAGCCAATGTAAATGCCTCCATCGCCACGCTCATTGCTCTGTCCCACGATAGAAATGCCCAGGAAGTTGTATTTCTCTGCAGGAATGGAAAGAGAAAAAAGTAAGACACCATAAAGCAGCAGGCACAAGCAGCCCTAACCTCAGACAAACCACATGCTAATGATGGTTGCTTGCACCCCTCTCCCCGAGAGATGTCCTGGGACACAGAGAAACTCTTGAGAGACCAGTGCTTCAAGACAAGCCACTTCCCTACAGAATCCATCTCCTCACTCCTCTCCACACATGTTCTCCTTGCCCGCTCCCAGTTCCCTCTCTGCCACTCAATCTCGCTCTGGAAGGACTGCAGGCTCCATGCACACCTCCCACTCACCCATGTTCAGCGTGACTGTGATGATGTTCAGGGACATAGTGGAGTCTGTGATGCTGCTGAAGGACGATGACTGCAACAGAAGTGAAACATGAGATGTCCTCCTGTGCATCAATAACATTCCCAGCCCCAGCTCCCTCCACTTGTGCTCCCTGCCACTCCCTGTGGCACCACAGCCATCACCCACAATTCCAGCCTTATGCTAGGGGCTTTGCAGAGCCAGAGGGCATCAGCCACAGTACTTATGACCTCTCCACAACCAGGACAAGGTCTGTGGTCACAGCTCTTGAAGCTACATTGGCTTTGGAAAGGTTTACAGCACTTTATGAAGACTCAGCACTTGGATACCACCTGTCCCCAGCTGTGCCCACAGCAAACAGCTGAATCCCTGATCAGCCCTGGAGGACTGAGTGGAGAGATCGACCAGGCAGCTCACATTGCCCTCCCCAAGATACTCAGCCCCTGGGTACCCACTCGCTCAATGCGTGGAGCCTTCTGTTTCCGCCGGCGTCTCTTGTGCCTTCTCATTAGACGGGAAGCACTGCTTTGCTCTGTTGAACTGCTAAACCTAGAGGGAAAAGCGAGTGTCAGCTCTTCTGGCTGCTAGGGTTGGTGGCTCTGGCAGCAAGAGCGCCACAGAAATGGCACAGGGAATAGAGGACTGCAGGGGCAGAACATGTACGTGGGGGGCAGACAATAGCAGAGGGGGCTGCTGGGTGAGACTCGAGACAGAGGCTGGTCTGAGCAAGGACCCTGGAGCCCAGGCTTACTGTGCCCTGCAAAGGCATCTCTCTGTGCTAGGAGGCAGGGGGAAGCTAGTGTTCCTCCAGGACCTAAGCTCTCCTACCTGCTGGTGGAGTCATCCTCATCTGAATCGAAGAAGCTGGTGGTCTCCAGCTCACTGCTCATGAGTGTGGAGGAGCTCTCGTACCCGCCCAGGTCTCGGCGCCGCTCTCCCTTCACTGTCCCATTCACCCTGGGTGCTATGAAAAGACAGGATTCAGTGTGCTTGAGACAGGCCACAGGGAACAACCCCTTCCCCTATGCAGGGCTCACAGCAACATTCTCAGAATGAATCTGGACATCAGACAATCCCATCTAGTGCCAGCCAGCTCTGAGTCCACCCTGGGATCAGATCCATCTTCTGCGGGATACCCCTTCTATTCACGACATGATGGGGAAGAGGCTGATGGGTGACTAGGAACAATGCTGCTGAACTCATGGAAGACTTGCAGCTGATTCCTTGTCAGAGCAAGGAGCAGCACGGAGTGGCAAGGCTACAGCACACTCTGCTTTTCAACTAAGCAGCACTGAGGCACTGATGCCTCCTGCTCTTGAGGCTTCTACAGGAGACATCTCCTTTGCTCCCAAAGGTTTCAACACAGCTGATATTAGGTCCTGCCTCCAACATGAGGCTATAGCCTCAGATCACCAAACAGCCCTTCTAAGCTGGGAAGGTTCTGCAGATCAGAGAGTTGCCCCATGTCTGGTCCTGGTACCCCCACCGTGCCCCAGCCATGCCCTGCAGAGCTCTTGCCATGTTACCAACACTCACCATGCTCAGGCCCATCTTTCCGACGAGGTCGTTCCCTTTGTGATGACACCACTGAGTCTGTCTCTGTCTCATTATCCAAGTTTTCCCGACTCCCCCCAGTGTTAGGGCTGTGATGAGATAAAAGGAACAAATATGTCCAACTGGGAACAACTTAAGCAGGCTCTCTCTACCTCTGTGCTGGCCAGCCTCCAGCCATCAGCTGTCTCCTTCTTGACAGACAAGAGCAGAGGCGGTGGGGAACAACCACAGCACATCTATGGGTGCAGGGCAAGGGACTCAGGGAAGCTGTGCCAGCTCTTTGCCAACTTCCCTGCACTATTTTCAGCATGCCCTTGCTTGTTGAACAATGCAGCTCCACTTCGAATCTGCTCCCAGCCCCATCCTCCTCTCCTCTAGCTGGCTGTGATAGCTCCCAGTTTGGGTAGAAGTGTCCCAGCCCCTGGTGCAGGTTTACAGCAAAGTCACTGTGGGTCCCTCAGAAACCAGGATAGGTGTCCAGGTAACTTACTGGAAAGAGGGGGGCCTGGAGTCTCCAATTCCTCCCGTGCGCTCCATGGAGGGTGGCAGCTCTGTTTGGTTATCGGCGCAGACTGAGCCAGCATCTGAATGGGAACCCTCTGCAGACACCAGCTGGAGGGATGAGAGACAGAGAATGAAATGGCTGAGGCCCTGGGAAAACGTTTACAAGAGTGGCCAAATGAGCTGGCTAAAAGCCCGCCTGGCCCAGGACCTCATCTCTGATGGTGGACAACAGCAGATGCCCAGGAGCACGTATGGAACAGGCCAAGCATGTAGCAACATTCCCCCTCAATGCCTTCCCAGACACCAGCTATTTGTGGCTCAGGAATTCCTGACCCAGCGGTGAAGTTGGTGTGGCCGACAGCCCTGCTTGGAGACTCTGACATCATCTGCACACCCACGCCACACAATTTTTACACTCAGGTAATCTTTAGCACATGTCCTGTAGCAAGGAGTGGATTCCCCTAGCTGTTCTTACATC
>NW_010538904.1:9574-16140 GCF_000687285.1 Phaethon lepturus
GGCAGCTACCAGTCATTCCTTTTCTCGATTTTACCAGCCTCTACACCTCTGCCTTCGAACTGTGGGACCCAGCAGGACTTTCACCATTCCAGCCCACGGGAGCTGGGGGTAACAGAGCTCAGGGCTGAGGCTGGCTTTGAAATAGACTCCAACATGCTCTTTTTCTGTCTTCCACAGGTACTTTGCAAACTTGCAGGTTGTGCCCAGCTAATTGGGCAATCCAGCCGACCTTTGGGAGGCTCAACAGTTTCCCCAGCAGAGAAATTCAAGGAAGGGTCAAACCCCAGGAACTCTTTATTCCAGCCATGCTTTGTGGCAGCCACACTACATCTATGCCTCTGGCTCTAAGATAAACCACCAATCTCAAGGCTCAGGGAATGATGTGGACCCTCTCCTGAGAGGAACAGGCTCACCAGTGGGACAAAACAGACGATAGCTTGAATGACCTCAATGGAAAGTGGTTTCCCCAGTGTCGTTTCCTATCCATGTTTGCACTGTCTCCATTTTCAAGCTGCACTGAGCAGGGTGAATTGCAATAGGGCTGGGCAGAAAAGCCACAAAAAGCCTTTTCCTTGCAAGAGACATTCAGGGACCACCAAAGCAGAGGTGACAGGGCCCAGAAAGGAGTCTACCCTTGGCCAGAGAGTGAGTCCCCAGGGACAGGCTAGAGCTCAAGAGCAACGGAAGATCAATTTCTGTCTTTAAGGACCTTCCAATGTGCTTTTCATGTCTGCCCCATGCCTGTCACCTGCACAGCATGGGCAAGCAGGAGGGATGGCTCTCTCCCAGTGTCAGGGAGGGACTGCAGGGCCCCGTGCCTTGATCCGCCCCAGACAAAACAGGCTGTGGGTCAGCCTGGAGCCAGACCAGGGAGGTGAGGAGACCAGGACAGGCAACAAGCCTCAGCCTGTGTATTTGAACCAACTGCCAAGCCAACAGCCACCACAGGAGAGGTCTGAGGCTAACAGAGGTGAGGGATGCCCCACTGTGGGACAGGGCAGAAGGATCATGAAACACAGGCTGGAAAAGAGCCGGCAGCTGCTGCCCAAACCATAACACCCAGCGTAAATGCAGAGGGAGTTCTGCTGCTTGCCGGTGAGGGGATCACATCTGCATGGAGGCAGGAGCAGATGCCAACCCAGGTGCTGGAGGTACAGTGAGCTTACACAGGTCTTGATTGCTTTCCAGCATCACTGATGCAACACAGAGCTGTGCCCTGTCCACCTTTGAGAACTGGGGAAACCATGATAAAGGAGGGGATGGACTCCACAGATCACCATTAGAGCAGGGGGAAAGAGGTCTGCTGCCAGGGAGGCACTGGGAACAGACACAGGGATGCAGCTGGGTCAAGGAAGACAGAGCAGCCCTGAAAAAGCCACAGCCAAGGCAGCAGACAGGGCAGAGAGCACCCTGGGGTGTCAAAAGCTGCAGAGCCCGTCCCACAAGCCCCAGGACAAGCCCAACGGCTCCTGATCTCACAACTGTCTAACCAGCTCTTGTCTCACACTCAGCTCAGCTCCCCTCCCTCCAGCAAGCCCCAGGCGCATGGCCGGCTCTGCTCCCGGCACCTTCCCGGTGACTTGTCTTCCCAGGACACATCCCACTCCCTGAGGGGCACATCCCTGCTCCGGCAGCCACTACCTGGGAGCACAGTGAAGAAGAGATGCTGGAATTGGCCAGCATTGCCTAGGGAAAAGTCATGTAACGCTCTGTGCTTGAAGATCTCAAGGCAAGACCTGGCAAATAGATCTGGACTGAGGGAACTAGCCACAGGCAGCTGTTCAACAGCAGTGAGGCGAGAAGGGTTGTTCCCAAGCAGGGGGGCTGATGCTGCCTTCCTCTAACACTCCTGGGGCTGGGATTTCCTCCAGGGAAGGTTTTGATAACCACCCTGCGCTTTTCCTGCCTCTTGCACTGTCAGGAAATATTCACTTGGATCCAAGCCCCTGTCTTTCCCTCTAGCTAAAATTAGTACCAAGTTCCTAAAATAGCCTCATCCCAGTCTGTCTGGCAGAAGCAGCAAAGCAAGCCCCCCACCCTGCGCCCCCAAACCATCCATGGACAAGGAAAGTCTCGGATAGAAAAAGGGATCATCAGCTGTGCGTAAAGGTCTCTCAGACTGCCACCACCCTTCGTGCACGAGAGCTGGTAGCAGTGCTAACTCCAGGCACATCTGCCCCGCAAGGAGCCAGCAGCGCGGTGCCCTGATCACACCAGACGGAGCCGCACCGGATCCGTGCCATGCACATTGAGCAACCAGAGAGCCCCTACAAGGAAAGCCAGCAGCTGCGTGGATGTGTGGACCACAAGGAAAAGCACACCAGGTGAAAAAAAAAGAGCAATGGAAAGGGTTCAGAGACTCTGGGACTTCCCATAGAGGAGGTGGAAACACAGGGCAGCTGGAAAAGGTGGGGTGGGGAGATGTCTCAGGGCAGATGCAGCAGCAGCAGGGATGGTGGCCAAGGCCAGACAGGCTGTTTTCTGAAGGGCCCAGCTAACCGCTAGAGGGAGGACGGCAGGCGTCCGGCCGCCGGCTCTTTGTGTGGGAGCCCAACGCACCCTCTCCTCCCACCGCAGGCAGGACCCCAACCTGTGCGCCTGTATCCCAGCGAGAGCCAGCCTGGCAGCAGGGCACCCGCCCGCCCAGTCCTGTTCACCCCTGCCTGCCCTCCCAAAACACAGTCACTTCATGGCCCCCCAGCTGAGGCCTAGCTGTTTGGTGCAGGGATAGAAGAAGCATTAGGTGTGACCTATCCTGATTTGATGAGGATTTTCACTGTTTAGGGGCTATTTGGTGGCCTCTGGAAAAAGGCACTTGGGTCTCAGTTCTGCTCCTGGCATAGATCCATGCACCCGCATCAGCACAAACCGCAGCTCAGCAGAGGGGAAAAAGGGATGACAGGCTATGAAGACTGAATACCCTCTCCGCCCACAAACAGAGGGTCCCTTCGGGGGCAGAGGGAGGCATGCAGGCAGGGGACAGAGCATGTGCACGGCATGGCACAGAGGGAAAAGCTTGTCCTGCAGCTGCCCAGGCAGTACCTTTAGTCTTCAGGGCAGTCAAATCCAGTCCGCTTCACCAGCACTAAAGTCACTTAAGCCCTTTGCGCCAGTCACCGGAGCAGGACTTTCCTTGGAAAGCCGACCCTGCCGTAGGGGCACACGGGTTACGCTGCGGACAGGCCGGGAGCACCACCTCTGCCAGGCATCAGTTACCGCAAGCTCTCCACATCTTCCCCAGCACAGAAGACCCTCTCCAGCTGAGGGACTGGAGTGTGGTAATTCAGCGCATCAGCTTCGCTCGCAGTCAGCACACCGACAGTACGGAGCAGTCCCCGTGCCTTACTTGGCACTATGCAATCAAATGGTGATATTCAGAGAGGGCAGAAAGAGGCAGTGAGATACCGAAGCAAGGGGCTTGCTTACCCATGACACCACCCGGCCGTTGAAGCAGGGAAGCTTGGCATTGTCGTCCGAGATCTCTTCTTTCACCACCCTGCAGAGGGGAGAGGAGGCAGTCAGAGCTGGGTCCAGGGCTTCAGAGGAAAAGGTGGGTGTTTGCACCCAACAACAGGCAGCCCAGGCTTGGCAATGGGGCAGGGGGAGGACCAGCAGCTCCCTCCTGCTGCCAGACTACAGCCTCCTGTGCCCACAGCCATGACTGGCAGGCTGGAGGGGGAGAAGATCGGCAGAACAGGCTCTTCCATCTGCATCCAGCTGTTTTATCCCCCGATTCACTTTTCAATCAAAAAAAAAAAAAATCACGTGCATATTTCCACCAGTTCGCTTATTTCTAAAGAAATACATTATTTCAACCTCTTTATAATGATCTGAAAGAATCACAACCTATGCCAGCGATTTCTAAGAGATGAAAGTGAAATACATTAAACATGCTGCCTCCCAAATGTTACTGTTGCTTTTTAATTACATATATAATATTTCAACATCACTTCAAGCGTTATAGTTGTGCCACAATGTCATGTTCCCGCATTACACAAACAGCTACGTTATTATCAGTCTTCATAGTGGAGGGAGCACTGATAATTTTTTCCCCCGTCAGTTTTCGTTGGAGAGAAAACTTTTTCTTTCTATTTTAAGTATCATTGGGCACCTAAATACTTTTTCCACAGTGAGTCTGCAACCATAACAACTTGTAAATTCACCAAATTCAATTAATACCATATTTGATAAATCAAATCTAATGGCAAAATAGGCTTTAACAAGCTCATTTTCTTTTCTATTTATTGACAACATTTTAAGCACTCTTATTTAAAGACACCTTACAAGTAGTTTGTGATATTAATTTCCCCTTCCAAGCTATATCTAAGGTAGCTTGACACATACTGTGCTTTAAAAAATAATGTAACGGTGAATAAATTATGTTTGGAGGAAAAAAGAATCCAACAGAAAAAGAACAAAAGAACGAATGTGAAACCAAGGGAAATTACGTATTAAAAAGAAGTAGCTTCTAAGTAACTGTCAGAGTGTACAGAGATGGGATCCCATTAACAGCTCTGAAGGGTCCCCAGGCCAGTCCCCAACTCACATAGAATCGAAGAGGATGCAAGCATGGGATGCGGAGCTGTGACCCATTGCTCCAGAGTGCCGTGCAGTCCAGGCACTGCCATCGAGTTGCAGCACACTGGGGCTCGGAGAAACAGATACTCTGGGCTTCTGGTTGCACTCCCTGGTGTGCCAACAGCTGCCCAAACTGTCACTGAAAATAGGGCGACAAGGGCTCGCCAACACTCAAAAGGCATCAGCAAAAGGCAAATGAACAGTGCTGGAAGACCAAAACCTGGGAACAGGCTCGCTCCACCCTGCCAGCCACACTGGTTGCTCCAGTGTCATGCACGCTCAGCAAAGGGCTGTCCCACAGGGTAAAAGGCAGCACATTTCCACGTCTTTGCTGGCAGCTGGCACCCACGATTCCCTGCCCAAACTGGAGAGCCAGCAAAGGGACCGGACAAATACTACCCATCCCCAGAAGGCATAGATGAGGTGGTCACGGTTTGAGCAGTCTAATCCACTCCCAGGATGTGCATTAATTCCTCTTGCACAGACGGAGAAGAAGGAAAAAGCAGGAAAGGAGCAGTGATGGATTAAAATCCTGCTGGCTTAATGCTTCTTCAGCATGCCCCACGCCAGCCTCTGCCCAAATCCCCTGCAGGACCCGTCCCCTTTGGTGCCCACGTCAACCCTTTCCAATGCAGGCAAGTTGTCGTCTCCTCACTCCCAAGTGCGCACACACACGCACCCTGGCCTGGCTGCACTAGCATCCATTCATACTGTCGCCAGCAGCCTGGACTTCATCCAATTCCTAGAGAGAGCTTCAGGCAGAGCCAATTTTCAGTGCTGCATGCTGCCTGCTCAGGGAGACAGAGCCCTGCCTGTGGGTGAAGGGACAGGGTGATATATTTGCAGGGTCAAGGTGACCAACTGCTAAGCACAAATGAACTATTCCGCTTTCAGTGGGGACAGAGGAAACCAACCCCCTTGGCCCCCCGCCCACCCTCAACTGCAATGCCCGATGGAGAACAAGCTCCCTCTGTCCTGAGAGCTGGTCCCTCCTCACTCCTATTACCCCACTGCTGCCCCAGACATCCCAAGGGTCAGCTCCACCCCAGAGCGGTTTTCCCCCTCCTTCCCCAGCCACTACATTGTTTATCACTATTTATCACCCAGATGCCAGAGCACAATGGATTATATATTTAGACTCTACAGAGCAAAAACTGATAGTGCTGGAGTCGGGCACATGCCGAGCAGCAGTATCTCCGCAGCCTTGCTCACGTCTGTCACCCTTCACACTGTCCCAGCTATTTGCGCCCTGCATTCCTCTCCAGCCCCAGCCCTGAGCTGTAGCCTTTCTCCCCCCACCTCTCACCACTCTCAAGTCACACTTCTCGCACAAACAAGACCACAGGTTCACGTCAGAAGCCACCAACCGAGCAGCCTCTGGGGGAGCTGTGTGCGGTGCCACGTTTCTCCTCCATGGTTGCATGGGGAAGTGGCCATGAGATGAAACTGTCCTGTGGATGTGCTGGGAGGGAAAACCATACCGTGAATGTGCTGGGAAGAGCCCCCAGCTCATGGGGTCTGAACCCAGGACTCCCGAAAGAGCAGACCCAGAAGGAGCTCGGGCTCTCTCGGTTGTCTAAAAGCCCTTCCTTTTGGCAGGAGCCACGACAGCCCAGGGAAAACATCTGCCCAAGGCTGATCTCAAAGGGACTGCTTTTAGTTTACCGTCCATCACGGCAGCCCGGTTTCAGATTTTCCCATGTTTAAAGTCCTGCTGGGGGCTGGGAACAACATGGCTGAGAACAGTGGCCAGTGAAAACCCCGGCTAATGGAGTGGCAGCCTGAGCCTTGCCCAGGCGAGCCAGGTCCAGCCCCCGGGGTGCTGCTGCTCCGCACGGAGACCTGGTGCTCGCCAGCCCCCGGCCCGTCCCCCGGACCAGCAGACATGCTGAGGCCAAGCTGCAGGCTCAGCGCCCGGCCCACAGGCCCAGCGCTCCCCGGCACTCATCTGCCTTGAATTTTCCAACAAAGAGACCTGCGGGAGGGAG
>NW_010538905.1:0-12868 GCF_000687285.1 Phaethon lepturus
CCCCAACTTGCTGAAACTCTTGGTGGTGTCAGCTGTCATTTTATTGTCCTCTTGTTTCCTGTTCCTTCGTCCTCTCTGCCTGCAGTGGGCTGGGGCACCTGGCATGGGTTAAAACCGAACCCTAACCGTGTCGTGCCTCGGAGCTGCGGCTGGCGGGGAGCGTGGCTCGGTGTTGGCAGATCTCCTTCATAAGGCAGAACGCCAGAGACGTGTGCGGTAGGTCCAGCTGGTACTGCCCAACGGACAGTCTTGCAGGCCATAGAATCATTAAGGTTGGAAAAGACCTTTAAGATCATCACGTTCAACCCTCAACCCGACACCACCATGCCCAGTAAACCATGTCCTGAAGTGCTGTGTCTACACGTTTTTTCAACACCATGCCGCATGGTAGTGGGGTGGCGTTGCGCCTGGTTATCGCAACACGCCAGCATCTCTGTCTCTCCAGAAGGTTTGGGCTGGTGCAGGAGGTGGGATGTCTAGTCTGGCTTTGGATAAAGTATGGTTTAGATGTTTCTACCCCCAAGTACCTTCCCACCTACAGTGGAGAGTGCTGTGTTCCTGGTGAAAGATGCCCGCACTCCTGAAAGCGTGACAGGGCAGAGCTGCTCCCTCTGGTACGGCCTCAGCATCCTAAGCCACAGGCTGTGCCTTTGTCGCTGAACTTTATTGCCACCATTGTCTACAGCTGTGTACAGTTTCGTTGCCATGGTCTTGCAGTTGCCAAATTGGATTATTTTGTTTTTCTTATGGGGGTAAATCTCATACCCTTTGGCATCTAAATCATCTTCTGGCAATGTATTCCAATTTAATTATGCATAAAGTACTTTGCTTGTTCATACCTTCTGCCTGGATTTTCATTTTATGCCCTTTTCTGATTCTTACGCTGTGGGACATCATAGGCAATTGAAGCTGCCAATTTGCTTCGTCCAGGCTGCTCATAACTTTACAGAACTCATCAAATCACACCAGTTTTCTCTATTGCAGCTTGCCTAGTTTTATTTAACCTTTCTTAATATAAAGTTATTCCAGATCTTGAGCATCTGTGCTGCCCTTCCCTCTACCGTTTTTAGGTTGGTTTTATCATTCTGCTATAAGGAAGCCAGAATTACGTGCAGCACTCGGGGTGTGAGCATAGCACAGAACTATATCATGGCATAGTTATGCCCGTTTCTTGTCCTTATGCATTTTTAATTATTTCTAATGTTTATTTTCCTTTTCTGAGTGGTAGCCGATTTAGTACCAGTTGTTGTGGCTGTATAAGTGCTCTTCCACATGCAGTGTTCTGCATTTATCAGGAGTTTGTTTATTTGTCATTATATTGCCTGGTCTCTAGGAAGATCTTTCTTTCACAGTCAACTTCCCCCACCCCAATAATTGAATATTCTTGGCCATTTTTGTATTTTAATATAAACCATCTTGTGTAAATTATATATGAATATGTTCATGAGAACCAACCGCTTTTACTAGTGGACTCTTTTCATGTCGAGCTTAAAATACTTACTGCAAATTGTAAATAAGACTAAATATTTATAAAAATAGACTGAAAATTTGTAGTATTTGTTAAGCATTTTTGGTGAAGAATCTGGCCAGATGTGTTTTGAGTTTTGGGACTGCTGTGTTGACCAGCCCACTAGTGTCTACATGCTTATTGATCTTCCAGAGAACTTGAGGAAATATGCTTAAAGAGAACACGGCTTCTCTATGCAAAAATGGCATCTAGGTCTACCAAATATTTCCATATTTGATTTTCCAGCCAGAAATATGCACAGACACGTTATGTAGTGCATAATTAGGAAGTGCAGAGCTCTCCAAAAATCATCAAGTGTGTAGCACAGGTATGTGGAGTGCTAACAGGAAGCCAGGAACTTACTGTTTGTTCACAAATGTGGAATAAGCCGCAGCAATGCTTTTTGGAAGTACAGAGTTTGCTGGTTAGGTGAGCAGCCCTGCCACGCATGAAGCCTTCTGCTTGGGATAGGTTTACAATATACGATGGGCTTGGCTCCACATGCCCCATGGCAGTGCTTGATGTTACGACTATCTGGCGTCACTGTTTCGTAGCCTTGGTTGTGTTACTTACATATCCTTATGTATTTCAGGCAGTCCGTCTACTAGGACAACATTTCCAGGCAAAATAAGGTGCTTTTAGAAAACATAGGCAGGCAATACCCATTAGCTAGCTAAACCTGGCGGCAAAATTTAGAGAAGGGTGTTTATAAAAATGTTAAGAAGTTAGTGAAAGTGTGCTGTTAATATTTTGGGAGCCACACATCTAAGTAGTATGTTATTTAGTGCCAAGGAAATGAATGAGGTGTATCAAAAGGAATTTTATTTTCTTTACAGAGCTTTTATAGTGTTAGCCAAAAGTTCCACAGTCAAAACCACATACAAGATCAAGAAACGGTAGAAATGTTTAGTAGGAGAGCGTGAAAGAGGCATTCACATTGTAGAGACTGTGGTCATTTATTATCATTACTGGACTAATTTCTCCGTGTTGCAGACAAGTAATACTTGGTTGAGTGCCACAAGGAACAGCAAATACCACATCATAGGAATACACATTGCTGTTTCCTAGAAGTTGTAATAGTCTTTATGTAACTTTTTCAGAACTTCAAAATGCCTCATTTCCTGACAGCTGTTCCTATTTTCAGTAATTGTTGGAACATTTTTTGCATGTTCAAATATGCATTCATATATTCTGAACTATATTGAAGTGCTTTATAACTCATTTGCCTTTTTGAAGTTGCTTTTTAGCAACATCAACACTGAAGCTTTTAGGCAATCAGCTGAATAATGTAGCCTGGTTATTTCTTTATCAGGTTTGAAGTCATGTTTAGGAAGGCGACTCCTTGCTTGAGCTGTAGGATTTTCTTCCTGCTGTTTGTCAGTTTAATGAAATCTGCTTTCGCCTGTACTTAATCACAGACACACTAATGCCTATAACAGTGAAGATTATGAGTGGTTAGCAGACTACCATTTGCGGGGACTGTCAGTACTATAGTTCCCTGTTACTGCTCACCACACTGGAATAGCACCGTTGCTCTGCCTTTAATATTTCGTCTTTTCTGTACAGCTCTAAAGACACGTCTGGGAAAAATCTTCTTGAACGCTTACCTTCAAACTTGTGATATGGCAGTCTCACTGAACCTCTTAAAGCAGTAAGAATCAAAATGTATAGGCACCAGTTCTCAAACAGTTTTCTGCATAATCTGATTTTGGTAGCTCTGAAAGGATTTTTCTTAAACAGCGTCCTCCGGAGTTGAAGGATACTATTAATATAGATCAGCCAGAAGCAATTTCTTACTACCTTATGCTTTCAAAAGCTTGGCCTTTTTGCTGTGCTTATGTTTGTATAGCTTTTGTTCTCTTCACACAAACGTTCAGGTGTTCTTTGACGTGAAGATTGGAGACAAAGATGTTGGCAGAATTGTAATTGGATTGTTTGGAAAAGTGGTCCCGAAGACTGTGGAGAACTTCATTGCGTTGGCAACTGGAGAAGTATGTTTGCAGTTTTCTTCCACTGTGTACTTAAGTTTGGATTGGGAAGTAAACATTTGTTTAATGCTGTTTCAATTGTGAACTGCCAATCTTAATTCAGTGACACCTGTGCAAGAGTGCCATCCCCAGGGCTGTGGCACTGGTGTCTGTCTTCTCAAGTCCTTGGGGCTTGATTCACAAGATGTAATTATGAGATGTTGTGTATCACCACTTCAGTCTGTCCCTGCCAGGCAGATCTAGCATGTAGAGGTACCATGGTCAGATACCAGTCAAATAAAGATAATGGCTTTGATCATCTGTGTAATACCTGCTTTGTGGCAGTGCAGGCCAGCTGCATTCACCTGCATCTCTGTATAATTTCTTTCTTGCCGTATTTTTCTCTGGTGGTGGTATAGTCTGTGCAATCTGGCCATTCACCACAGGCATATTTGTGTGTGATTGAATAGAACTGGATGTTACATTCGTTTAAAGGATTATTTCATTTTCTTAGAGAGGATATGGATACAAAGGAAGTAAATTTCATCGTGTGATCAAAGACTTCATGATTCAAGGAGGAGACTTTACAGCTGGAGATGGATCAGGAGGTAACATGCTTAGTATCTTCCAGGTTCCTTTCTTTTCTTCGAATGCCTGCTGAAAAGCTGGGCAAACCAGCATATTCCCTCATACTTTCAGCTCACATAAATGGAAAAACAACATACTTGTTTAGAGTATCTAGTAATTTTCCAAGCATCTTGGAACATAAACTGCAATTATTTGGATTACCCAATTATAAGCATGTGTAGAGCTTCCTTTGTCCTCAGTTTTTGCAGATAGCTCTTTTCTGTCTGTGACTTGTCCCTGTTCAAGAAGCATGGCTTTGTGTGGTGAGCTGGAGCCATGTGATCAGCTGAGCTGCTCTTACAACATACTGTCTTCAAAAGACGGAACGTCTTTGCCCTTCCCCTGCTCTGGCTTTGTGACAGCACTCCTTCCCTGAGGCATTCGCTGGCTGCATATATATGTGAACCAGTTCAAGTCATCCCGCAGAAAACTAATCCGTGACAAAACAGTGAAGCATGTAGAAAGAAGGCAGGTAGGGAAGGAGTAGGCTGTCCTCTCTGCCCTCAGCTCATCTAGTTCTGTGGAACTTTCTGAAATGTGCTATGGGAGGGAATTTCAAAACAGGGGTAGAGAAATTAGAAAATTAGGGTCAGGCCTTCTCCCCTTTTTTCTATTACTAAATGTAAAACCATAAACCTACTGGTGGTGTGAGCTCTTGGCTATGTGTATCACTTCTCTCCCCTGAGCCTTCAGAAGACCAGTTCAATCCACTAAGGAGGGCCGTCCCAGGGCAGCATCTCTTGCATTGCATGCATTCTGGCTTCTGATTTCTTCTCTTCCTTTACATCCACATTCTTCTCGCGCTACGATTTGAATTGTTGACGTAAAGTGTTAGTGATTTCCCTGCTGGGACAGAATGGAAAACACACATCCCTTTTCCTTGCAGCAAACAATGGGGAAGGCTAAAATACCAAAACCACAGTTTTAGCATTAAAGGTAGGCAGTGTTTGTTTGCCAGCCAATACTGTTTATTGGGATAGTTTAATATTGTTTCTTGGGCGGTGTGTTGGGAGCAGTGTCCCCATTGTGCTAGGCACTGCACAAATAAAGAAGGAGACAAACAGCCTTCCCTTTTCAAAGTGATGGTGGTTTAAACGTGACTCAAATGTTTTCTCTTCTGAATTATTTTAGAAGCGTCAAAATCCTTTTTTAACATTTGTACAAATCCACACTGAGTCTTTTAGGCTAATTTCATTTGGTCTTATTATATTTCTAAACATGTCTAAAGCAATTTCTTATTAGGCGGAAAAAGCTGTAAAAGTAAAGACTAAAATTGTCACAAGACATAGCAGCCTTATTTTTAGTAGCCATAACTACGTAACTTTAAGTTTGTTGAACAGGATGAAGTATACTGTCGTTCAGTGGTGTGTGTAAGCAGGACCTTTGAAAGGTATTCAGCTTGCTGGTTAAATTCAAAGGATAAAGCATCATCAGCTTTAAATATCATGTCCTTACATGTGGTGTTTTATCTTTTTCCTTTACACACAAAATGGTTTTTGTTACGGAATCACTGACAATGGAACAGTGATGTTGCTGTGCCCAGTCAAACGATGAATCTTCAAGTCCTGAATTTATAATTTGTTTTTCCCATTTTTCAACGAAAAGGGATTTTTTTTTTTTTTTAAGTTTGCTTTCTTATTTTGTATCATAGGAAGAAGTATCTATGGACAAAGGTTTCCAGATGAGAACTTCAAGCTCAAACACTATGGAATTGGATGGGTTAGCATGGCTAATTCTGGCCCAGACACCAACGGATCCCAGTTCTTCATCAGTGTGACAAAGCCTTCTTGGTTAGATGGAAAACATGTAGTATTTGGCAAAGTCCTTGATGGAATGGTAAGCTAAGTACTGTCAAGATTAATTCAAGAAAATCTGGACAAATTCTGCCACACTGTGTCTGTGTTAGCGTAACTTATGCCACTGTGACTCGGAACAATTGAGTGTGTATCTAGTATGTACATGGTAGAAAACAATAGTGAAGAGCCTGGACGATTTAGAACTGAAATAGCAAATGGTGACTGCAATAATGGAAACTTAAATCATGCCTTTGGCTTTCAAAGCACTTGTTTCAGACCAGTAATCACTGGAATCAACACTGACACCTTTGCAGATTACAAATGGAGTAAGCTCAGGTTCCCGTTTCACTAATGCTGTTAGCCACGAAATAATTGTATTTCTACAAGCTAAAATCTAATTCTGTAGCCTGTGCTAGTTATGGGTAACACTTGCACTGTTAGGGTTTTTAGAAGCCTGTGACTGTAAAGTATACAAACATATATTCAGATCTGTTTAAAAAGAAAAAAAAAAGCTAGTTAATTCCCTCAAACTGTGCACGGCTGCAAAACTGATCAAATACATCTCATTGAAAAGACCAAATAGAATTTATGTTTAAAAATGGTAGTTCCAACTGTAATACTTTTAAAATTATTCAATTTAATCTAGGTTTTGAAATGAATGGGGGAAGCATGAACTGTTGCGCTCACCAGTTGTTTGAGGAGTTTGAAAACTTCATCAGAACAGTTGCCCCCCCACTCCCACTTTCATATTGAATTCAATTCTCATGAGCTACAGTAGTAGCTGAAAATTTTTGAGGAGAGACTTAGACTAAGTTTTAGTTTAGTTAGATTGGTGGACAAATATTCAAAGCCGGGTAGTCAATATTCCTAACTGAATTTTGTCCTTTAAAAATATGACTTTAATTAGGTGCCTAGCATGAGGCTGGTCGTTTACCTGTACCTGTCTGACCAGAGGGCATGGTACCCCACTTAAAATCTGTGTGTGTTACACTGAAGGTAAAAGCATTCCTCAGATTTCTTAAAGCACGGTTCCGCTGTATGATTAGAAAAATAATTACTGCTCACCTGTTATGATCTCTGGATTCACTGTCCGCTCACAGATTACAGGTGGACCTTGTATGTGCTAGGTTGATCATCTGAAAGGATATTTTCAGTTGCCCTTTCATAATATTTTTGTTGTCTGAAAGTTTTTGTAGAAGGTCAAACAGCCTTCCTGTGCTTCTGTCAACTTGTGTGTGGGTTGCAAAGTGGCACACTGTTAATGTGGGGAAAAAAAAAGCCTGTGAGAACTCAACAGGGTAAAGGTCTTTGCTCAGAAGTTGCTTAATAAAGAGTAATGCTAGGAGAACTTAGTTGTTTACCTGGTACAAGACTTGAGCCACTGGCGTTTCCCTGGCTAAACTGAACTTCCCCCCCCCCCGCCCTTTCTCTTTCATTTTAACAGTCTGTGGTGCACTCGATAGAACTCCAGCAGACAGATGAACATGACCGGCCCCTTCAAGACTGCGTGATTGTGAACAGTGGCAAAATAGCTGTAAAAGAACCATTTGTAGTTGAAGTAGGTGACTGGTGAGACTGACGGTCAGAATGCAAAGTAAAACTTGATCACTTTTCTTTAAGGCCTGTTTTTGACTGATCTTAACTGTCCATTGAGTTTTCCTCTCAAAACATATGAGGCTATATTTAGACAATCACTTGCCAAATACATAAAAGATATGACCATTTCCATAAAACTTGATGGAGCTGTCGCTCCTTGAAATTCAAGACATAGCCCACTAAATCCTAGATCTTGCAGAAAAAAATCTTTCATTAAAACTTTCAGAAGTACTTCTATTCTGTCAAGGTTTGAAATACGATAATTTTGTTCTTTTTGGAAATTTTTGCAATATTTGTTTCTGCCTTTTCAACTGAAGAGATTATTTTCTGTAACAGTACCAGCATTTTTAAAAATGAAAAAAAAAAAAAAAAAGTGAAATACAGAAGTGTTTTGAATAAATAAACTTTAATTTCAAAGAAATACTTAATGAAGAGCTTTTTTTTCTCCCCACCCCCAGCCTTTTTTCTCACCTCAGTCGATTCTGCAAAATACGCAGAGGGTGCTGCTTTCCAGGAAATGATGTTGTAAGGTTAGAGCAGGGATGGTGCATTTCTATAATCTTAACATGTTGGATAAAGTCCCTGCTGTCTTTCAAAAACCCCACAGTATTCAGATACAATCCTGCAATCAAGAAGGAGCAGCTCTGTCTATTGTTAAATAAGATCATCAGTTAGAAACTGATAAAAACAGAAGTCTTTGTTTTACAGCAGAGTGAATTTTAGAACACCTAGCTAATGTTATTTATGATAAAACTCAAATGCTTTTTTCTGGCAGGTTTGCTGTAGGTCAGAGATGCAACTTGAGGTTCATTATTTTTTTAATGCTGCTTAAATAACTCGTAAGCTGGCAACTGGAAGCTTTTAAATGAGGTCAGCATACGGGACTGGTGGGAGACAGCTGTATTTGTTAGGTCCCGTAATGAGTTACATAGTACTCCACAGGAAAGAGATGTGGATTTTTGCCTCTTGCATTAGTGTTTTAGAACCGAAGATTGAAGAGCTGATGCCAAGATCTGATGAAGGATTCACCCACCTGCACACCCACCACTTACCTTCATAGTGACTCATTTCCTGAAGACCGCCTGGGAGCCCAGGTGAGGTACCCAGACGCTGAGTGGCGCAGGGGAGGAGCGAGTGCTGCAGCGCAGAACTCTTGGGTACCTACTGGCACCCCCCTCACCAGGAAACTGTGGAAGTGCTGTGGGCAGGGATTTACCTCAGGTCCTCTTAACATGTCGCTTGTTATGGGGGTGCTTCTGCTGGCTCACCATGCACAGCCCTGGGGTGTCTTGAGGGTAAATACTGGCACTTTATTTGAGAGACCTGTGAAAGGGTTACTGCCCACTTTAAACAAAGCTAGAGGAGAACTTGCCCAGGGCCTCATAAGTTTGCCTAGTACTAGGCCATCAGACTTCCATTTTACCCCATCCATTTTTCTTTCTACTAACTGTTTAAAAGTAAAATTGTCTGAAAAGCAGCACTAAGAATCAGTGTTAGGAGGCAAGAACGAGAATGCCTCGGACTCATTTGCCCAAATAACTTTCTGCTAGTAGCTCTGGGCTTTTCTGCAGTCCACTGTAGAGAGTTCTGCTGCCTGAACAAGTGCTGCAGCCACAGGCCTACCTTTTACAAAAGTCCTGGCTTTTCACCACCTCCAGGCAGCTTTAAAACAGATCTAGTAGTCAGCAGGAGGCAACTCCTGTGTCTCCAGCATCAGACTTCTGTTTGTGGCTAGCTTTGCCATTACTGCTCTTGCGTAACACACCCTTCCTCTATTGAGCCCAGTGCCTTACAGGCTCTTCCATTACACCGCATTTTCTTACCCCAAGGCATACACTTTTATAAGCCAAGCATGTTCAGATAGCGTGGTGCTGAGAGTTGCAGATGAGCAGACACCACCCAGGTATCTTCTCATGCTTTATGTGGAGATACTTGCAAGACCCATCTTTGATAACAAAAGCTTAGAGAAATGTCTTGTTTTAATAGAAATGCACAAAAAGTACACTGAAGCAGTACATTCATGTTCTAGTAATTTATTTTGTAATGTCCAGTAGCACACATACAAATTTCCAGTTAAATCTGAACAAATACATATACAAGTATATATATGTATGTATCAGTTTTAGCTTTATCATTTTACTACTTAATCATATTCTTGCTTTAGCTTACCACAGAGTTGCATGCTCTGTGACTTACAAAAATGTTAAAAGATACGGAATACAGCCTGCAAGTTGATGTGAAGAGTAAACATACACACAGTTAGATGTCACAACTGAATGGAGATGTAGAAATGCCATGTAAAATCTGCTGGTAGATAAAATAATTATTTCAACTGATTAATCTAGAAAATTTCCTGAGAAAGTGCTACGTATTTCAGAATGTGGAAGCATGTTTTCTGGTAGAAACCCTCCATACACCTGCATTGCACAGGGGTAATGGTTCGAAACTAAAGGAGGGCATATTTAGACTAGATACAAGGAAGAAATTTTTCCCGGTGAGGGTGGTGCAACACTGGCGCATGTTGCCCAGAAAGGTGGCAGATGCCCCATCCCTGGAAACATTCCAGGTCAGGTTGGACGGGGCTCTGAGCAACATGGTCTAGTTGAACGTGTCCCTGCTTACTGCAGGGGGGCTGGACTAGATGACCTTTAAAGGTCCCTTCCAACCCAAACTATTCTATAATTGGCTCTTTTACAACCTGTTATTAAGGAGCAGATTCAAAATAATTTTAGAAAAATTAACAAAATACTTTTAAGTTGCTTTCAGTTTCGTCTTGCTTTAAGTTTTTTGATTTTTTGGCAATTTCTCACACAGTCTCTTCAGTGCCAGCACCTTTAATCCATCCACTGCCAGCAATGGGTAATGTGCTGGGAAATTCCTGGTATAAGAAAGTTTAGTGTAATTTATGATAGAAATTATAGAAATAATTAGTAAAGCTTTCAATTCTTTTGAAAAGTTAGTGTAATTCAGTGTATGACTTTCAGCTTTTAGTGTTAAATAGTTAGAGCATGTCAATATATGGAAGGTATAAATAACTTCAATACTGTTGTTTCCATATCTTTTTTTTTTTTAAAGCAGCACTTGTAGTGACATTGATTTTTTTTTAAAAAGATACAATGCCTGAACTTAAACTGAGGTCATGCCTCTTGCTTCTGAACGTAATTTTCATATCACAGAGTTTCATTCCTGTTAATTCCATTAAACATGAGTCGGAGGCTTGATTCAGCTTCTTCTAGCCACGCATCACTTCTACCTGGGCAGTAAATGAGGATAAAATATTCCATGTAGAATGCCTTCTATAACTACATTTGGAAAGTCATCTGGAAAAAAAAAGGGGAAAAAAAAAAAAACCACAGAAAACCTTGCTTTCTTATTTATGTCAGTACAATACAAATGTTTTTGTGAAACTTAGCTAGGTAAAGCCTCGTAATAATATTTGGTTACTGCATCACTCAACTGTTTATCCGTGTTGGGGATGTGCTATTAGTAATGCTGTTTCAGCACTAAAGCCACTTTAGCACAGCACTGGGCATTGCATGAATGCACTGCCAGATTTGTAGCTTATTGATTTAAAGGGATGTTCTAATACTTAATGCTGCTAGGCTCCAGCTCTTTATCTGAATCTTTTCTCACAAGGAAGATAGATTACACTGGCAATTCAATTTCTAACAAAATCTCAATATACTTGAAGGAATTCCAAGATTGCTACTGGGAATACTTCAAAGCTGTTTTTCCATTGTGGTTTACAGCAGTGTTTAGACTGAGAACACTTGAGGATGCCTATACAATCAGAGATGATTATTTGAGGCAGGAAAATTTCAGGCTGTCTCATCAACATAAAATGTCATGTGTTCCAAACAGTCATCCTATAATATCTGAAGGAAAAAAACCCACTGTATTCTTACCGCAGATACTGAGGAAACTGGCACTTAATTTTCATGTTAAATTTAGCATCAGAGAATTACCTCATAAAACACAGTAATGGATCCACACAGAGGAATGGCAGGATGTATGTTACTGAAGTGAAAACACTTTTCAAATGCACCTGGGTTTTTAATGACGGCTTTACTTAAATCACTGGGCATTAAGAGTAAGAATTTCTGATTGCATCTTACAACTTAAAATTGCTAGTCCACTAGGAAATGGGTTTGCCTAGAAGAAGACTATTTCTGACACAGAACTTTCCACGCTAATCAAATCTTTCCTTCACCTGTCAGCCTGCAGGATATTCAAAGAGGAGAGATGCAACTTTTATAATAATCATTAGATACTGGATAAATTAGATCACCTAATGTGGGTGGGAATTAGGTTTTGCTCCTAATTCTTTTGTTACAATCATTTTGGAGGTAAAAACATTGAGCAAAAAGTATATTTGGACTTGGTAAGAAAAAAAATACTCCTTATTAGCTTAAAGGTGCCATCAGAGGTATTAATAAGGTGATTCCAGTATTAAACATGGTACGAACAGAGGTATTTTAGGATGTTTTAACGAACTGCAACCTCCACTTCTCCCCAACTTCTCATAGTAAGTCATCATTATGAATCACTTGTTAATATTTTGAATCCAATAATGATTCCTCAAGTCCTGCAAGCTCAGCTATCCCAAATCATCCTGGTAGAATAACCCTATGCTGTTGTTATTAATGTTATTAAAAATACACTTGTAAAGGCAATCTGATGCTTTCCTTCTAAATTAAATGCTGCAGTTCCAGAAACCAGTTTTTACTGGTTCTTCTATAACATAGAATATATATAGGAAAATGAATATTGATTAAAAAAATGATACAACTTTACAGCATTAGATTTAGTGTGAGGCTTTGTTGCTTAAAAAAAATCAAGCCTATTAATTTAGGTTAAATGTATAAATACACCAAAGCACAGTCTAGCAGATATGTGATACCTCGACAGCTTAACGAATCATCAGAATTATTTTCAAACAAGTGATGGTAAACCTGAGATTCCATTTTTTAGCTTCTGAGGTATCATTTTAGATTTTTCCTTAATTTTTCTTCAAAATAGTAATTTTTTTTTTCCACCCCCTCAAAAAGAAGTGGTCACCTTACACAAAAAATGATGTGCTCATGCACTCAGACTGTGTTAGAAAGCCATCACAACACGAAAAAGTGAGTCTGAAAATCAATGAGGTTTGTAATGTGAATCTTATTTTTGGAAAGTTGTCTTGCAACTCAACAATGCTTAAAGTCCAGTCATTAGAATAATGTCAAGACTGTATTTTATGAAGACAAGTAACAGTGCAATGAGGGAGAAAAAACTGTTTGAGTATTAAGTTCCAGAAACAACTATTTATTTCATTAAAAACCCACAAATACACAATTTCCTATCTTATGGGAAGATGTTAACAAACACAGGCATTC
>NW_010538905.1:12899-24684 GCF_000687285.1 Phaethon lepturus
CAGGAAAGACTAACTCCACTTCTGAGCCAAACAACTGTCACAGTTCACCTTCAAAGAGTACATACCGTGAATAGTTGTTTGCTAATGGACACTTTTGGTCATAGTTGAACAACCTCGTCTGCTTCTTACAAAGGAATCAGAGTCTTATCAAAGTAAAAACTGATCTGAGAGCAAAAACAATAGAAAGCTCATCTATATTTGCTCTGTGCTGCAAACTAAAACCAAAGAAGAATTAAAGGCAATGGTAGTTGTGTAAAAACTTTGTTTCTTTCTAACTGGACGTGAGTCAACTAGTGGAGCCTCTAGACTTACAATTTCATTTTCTTTTTTTAAACTACTACTCATATTCTAATTTGTGTTTTAATTCATTAAATTAAAGAATAACTTGCAAATGAATTTGATGTTTTAGGGTCTTCAGATACAAAGAATATTCACCTGCCACATGAAATTCTAAATATTGTGTGTCAGGGCCAAAAAAAGCCTTGGCAAAAGCCTGAAAAGTCCTTTATTTCAGATGTTATTAATAAGGCCTACTTAATATTTTAACGTCATGCTTAGAAGAGGCTTTGACCTTAATCCAAGTAAAGCACTACTTAAAAGAGGGGTTAAAAAATCATTATCAAGTTCCTAATGATTTCAAAAAAAGGAAGCTTAGCCTAACTCGCAGTACACATTGGGGAAGATAAATACCATCACAGAACTGCAGAACCGTGAATAGAAGTTTTACAGCAAAACCTCAGATGTGGACTGGAAACATTAAGCGCTATCTTCATTTTTCAGGGTAACTGTATATGAAATCCATTTTCTCTCTCAGGAATGGTATGGAATTAAATGATGTTCACAACTTAAACCCTGCTCTTGAGGAATCCAAGTTTGCCATTAAGAGAAGCGTTAAACAGCAAGATTAGACATGCAGTGTGGCTCACTCTAAATACTAGTATAGGCAGCATCTGGACCAATTTTTAGACAGAGGTAACTCTGTGGGTGCTTCTGCAATACTGTTGTCACTTGGGTCAGGAGTGACCCTGTGAAGTGACCACCTCCCCTTACTGTGCGGTTCATCTATTTTGTGATTTGCACTCCAGCCTCAAATGGGCTGGCAGTCCACATGACCAGACTTGGTGCTAAGGCAAAGTAAAAACTAAACGCCCTTGTAATGTGCCTTCTAATGTGGACCTTGCTCACGCAGGACCTCTGCACTCACTGTTTCACTGTAGAGCTAAAACTAAAAAGTTCAGTAAGACTCAACAGGGTCAATAGTGTTGTCCTATACTACTAGCCAGAGTGGACATTGCCCGCAAGAGAGACTATTTAACCCTCTTGAAATACATGAGCCTGGCCCCTATGGTTTTGAAAAATGGCTTGAAAAACAACAGAGTCACAGAACAGTTGCAGCTGGAAGAGATGACTGGTGGTCACCTGGTCCAACTCCCTGCTCAGGCATGGACACCTACAGCCAGTTGCCCAGGACCACACCCAGACAGCTTCTGGGTATCTCCAAGGATCACCACCATTCTGGGCAACCTGTGTCAGGGCTCAGTCTCCAGCACAGCAACAAAGTGTTTCCTGATGTTCTTGTCCTGCCACTGCGCACCACTAAACAGAGCCCGTCTTTGTTTTCTTTATACCCTTCCTTCAGGTATGTATATACATCCTGAGAAAATCTCAAGGAAGTACACTTCATTGGCTAAGAAACTACAAGCAAACAAATGTTCTTTCCTAAATTTACTTTTAAAAATTTCATGATTTTCAAGGCAGCTCAAGAGCCTGACTCTTGGTTTCAACTCAGTATTTTATAAAATCAAACAAAATGCCACGTTAAAAAGAAAATATTTGCAGCTCTGGGGAAAAATTCTACCTTGAAAGTGTATTACAATTTTAATACAAAATTTAGTAGAATTAAGAGTTCAAATAAGTAAAATGACAAAACCATGAGAAGCATGCTACTAAAAATGGTATTTTTTTTCCTGCACACAGTTAATTTAAGGCAGAAGGTAAGTTCTCTGAATTAATAATGCAAAGAAGTTTTTATAAAAAAAAAAGGGTTTATAACGAGCTATTTCAAACACTCTTTTGAACCATATATTAAGAGATGAAGGCTAACGTAAATGTCCTGTGAAATACATCAATTAAAGTATACATTCTTTCCCTCCCCTCGCCCCCAAGAGCTCTAGAGATTATAAATGATAAGAAATAGTAATAATCCAAATGGAAATACAAACATGTTTGCAGTGGATCGACTGGTGTTTAGGGAAAAAGCACTTACAAAGGACTGGGCCTCCATGTTCAAATCCTTCAGGCAAAACAGCCCAAAGGGTTGACAAGAAAAGAAAAGCAACATTCCTCATCTTTTGAATTCTCAGTAGGTTTGTCTGAGAGAACAACTCGGGGGAAAAAATTCCACCCTTTTATAAATCACCCACCCCACTTAGTGTTTTAATAGTTTCTTACATAAGAACTATCGTTTTATTGGCAGGTTATTAGATTTTGGACCAGTGTCATTTGACTAGGCCGGTATTAATAATAATGTGGTTTATGCGGTGCAGGGTCAGATCAGTAAAGCGCTGTTAACAGATGACAGGTTTGATTACCGTTGGCTTTAGGCAAGACATATGGATCCCTTAGGAACAGCAGCACAGGCTGGTGGGACAGTTTGCTGGAAAGGTCAAGAACACGGATGTCAGTATCACAGCAAACAGAATATTCTACAAACTAGCTTTGATAAAGTGAGGTGGTCGAGCCGTGCAGGAGCCATGCCACTGCATTTCTGCACACCAGTGCTGCCCAAGAAGGGCAGGTTCCATCTCCTGGGTGCAAAGCTTGCTGCTCCTCAGCCACACAGTGAAACTGTCAATGTGAAGGGGCTGCATCCAGGAAGGGCAGCTTGCAGCTGGCTTTGAGACCTGAACCTGCTCAGCTCCCTGGTGCTTGGTGTAATGCAAGGCTACAAGATCACCTACAACCAGGCTCCCTGGTCTACAGACTTTTCAGGCCACCAAACAGACTCAAAATTTCACTGCCACCTTCTAGCCCTCGAAGTGGTTGCTGTACACCTCACCCATGAAGAGAAAGTCCTTGGAAGCTCCTCACAGGGCTGTCTCCCAGCCTGGTCACGGTACAGACATCCTCTCCATGCCAGAGCCAGCCCTCTCCGCTTGGCTCTGTACATACACATGCCAAGCAGCGCAACTAGATACATATAAAGCTCTTATCAAACACATAGGGGAGAACCCAAACCTCTAATTCTTTCCGCTAAATCTTCTTGCTACAAAAAATACACTTAAATGTGTAAAAAACATTGCCAGAAATATTTCAGAGCTAGCAGTATCCTGTTAGGGCTTTTTAAGGAATTTCTCAATACAAGCATAGGATGCCCAGTTCACACTACAAAGAGATGGATCTAGCACAGCTGATAAAACTAGCCATAAATATTTAACAAACACATCTAATTTTAATGCTAAATTACTGCTATTTTGTTTACTGCAAGGAACCAATACAGTAAACACCAATAATTTCAAGTAGTTTCTTAATCTGGTGCCCTAGAAAGAGTAGGAATCAAGCTCACCTTGATTCTTCAGATTCTGTTTCATCAAAAGAGCTGCAAGTAAAGTCAGAGGAAACTTTGGTTACAACAAAATTAACTGTAAAAAAATCCCCAAAACCCAAACCCTTTAAGAACCATCAAATGGAGCAACCTTCTTCTGGTCAGCAGCTGCATAATGCAGTGTGATGAAATTAATATAGGAGATCATATAATTTTACAACAACTACCACTTGGAAATGACAGCATCCATTTTACTGTAACAGATTCCCAAGCATATCTATTTATCTATCTATGAAGTGATGCGGTACAGTCCCACTGAGCGCTGACGTCATTAACTACAAGTGAAAACTGCAAGTCTGTTAGCTTCTGAATCACTCTGGAGACCGGGGTCACACACACCTCTGAGTGTAAGAGGGCCTTACAATTATCTCCACTTTTTTCAACTCGCCATCTCTCCACTGCAGATCCACACAGCCTCTGCCTAAGTGGAAAAGGGTCACGTAAGTTTCTGGGCAGCAAGTTCTGGTAATGCTGGTGGACTATCAACTATGTCAGCTTGCATAGCAAAAGAAATTATTCTCCCTACAAAGCTGACAGCTGCAGATGGTATTGGAGCTTGCAGTTACACTGGCTTGGGTATTTCTGTAGTCATTGTACCCGTCATACTAAAATTCCCTTCTCCCACCCTGATCAAGAACCCTTCCCAGGGGAAGGGCAGTGGGGCCATTGGGATAGATGTCACCATAATGGTGAAAGACCCCATTTTCAAACACTCAGAGGGAGATCATAAAATGATCACAGAATGAACGTCTACTTTGTGCAGATACTGTGACCATAAAACACATGCAAAGCTTTCTATGCAAGTGAATGTTTATGAATATCTTACATTTTGGTAGATACTTCAAGATCTATGACAAAATCATATTTTTCTAATCTAAACTGTCCTTTGCTTTCCAAGAATATTACATTAAACCTCACTTCTGTCTTTGAACAGGCTGGATTTATTTTACCACCTTTTGGGGATATATAAACATACTTAACATGAACCTAATGCCCATTTATTTTACAGTGTTAGAGTTGGCAGCAAGACCATTTTAAGTCAATGGAATTGCATCAGCCCTGAGTGGATATGGGCCTTCTGGCCTCCATTTATTTTTCAGTAAATGAGAGCTTACCCACAGCTTTCTGCTTTTGGCAAGGTAGGTACATGGCGAACGTTCAGGAAATCAAGAAATATTTTAGGAAGCTCTTCATTTTCTAAAATGACTGTCTGTGGAAAAAAAAAAGGGCACAATAGAAACCTAAGATTTTTTAGTATTTTAGATATTGCACACTTTTATTCAAGCTAACGAAACATTTCCCACTTGCAACACTTTTAAATTCTTCATTTCAATAGGAAAACCACAGTTCTTCATGAATCACATATAAATACATTCAGCTTATACTACTACATTCTTTTTCACGTGCTATCACTGGTGCCAAGCTAGATGCCTCTCAAGCAGAGAAGTCTTGATTCTGGAACTAAGTTATTGGCACGCTCATTTGTGAATAAAATTCTGTTTATTTAAAAGGTAAAATAATGCAGCTACAGCTCAGTGCTTTCACGTTCACCTCACAGAAGACTCTTGTCTGGCACATAGTGGAAAAAGGATGTCTCCACTTCGCGCAATTTTATTAATGCATGCCTTGGTAAATGCTAACAAAGAAAACTCTTTGCTTGGCTTGACAGATCAGCTTACAACATACTCCTTGTATGTGTGCTGTGACTCCTAATGACAAAGCTCTGACCAAAGAGCTGCTGGCTAGACCTGCCACATTCTTCTACAGCAATAACATAATGGACAGTTTCCATCCTCCTTTGTTTTTCCATTGATGAGATGATTTACAATTTTCAGTAAATAAATTACAAGTACACTTAAAAATATGTAGCAAATAAATGACATGCTTAGGTGCATGTTCATCATGAAGGAATGACTTTTAGAGGAAACAATAGATCTCTGACAGTTTCACAGAAGCAGACAAAAAATAATTGTTGATCTTTAGTTTTCATGAGGCAAACAAAACAGTTCATAAATTCAACCAATGTCTCACCTGAAAGATTAAGCCCCTATTTATTTCCTGTTCATACTGCCATACATTCTGATAACACACGCACTTCACATGCAAATGAAAGCCACAAGCTCTTCCCTAAAGAGCTTTCCTTCATAAAGGCCTGATCTAGAGTGAATGTATGCATGGAAGAAACTACAGTAGATTTATAAAGAAAATGACTTGTACAAGTAAAGCTACCTATGTTCACCCTGTTCATTTTCACATCCTATGTTAGAAGAAATAAACCTAGAGAAGAAACGAGACCGGTGATGGGAAGAAACATTACTCTGCTTACAGTCAGGAGGTAACTTATTCCTGCATGTGTATTCTTTTATATTACAATATCACTGGGGAAATGAAACGGTATGTAAGGGATAACAGGATCACAAAAAAAATCAGGTCGGAAGAGACATCGAGATCTTGTAACAGCTTTTATAGCAAATGGTTTGGTTATTTGTATAATGACAATCAGGTAGTGTGAAAATTATGCAAGATGTGCATAGACTTAGAGAGAGAAACACATTTGAAAACAAAGATATTTGAGAACTGGTTCTTTTTTTTGTATCAAATTTGCAAATCTGAATTCAGAGTTTACATTTCTTCAACAGCTGATGCCATTACTAACAAGTTTGAAAAAAAGAACAGGGAAGAAAAAAGCAGCTTTTGAACTTTTCTGTTCTAGATTTTAATGGATGTAACAAACAGGGAGGTCTCAAATGTTGGCAAGTGTTAAGCCTTTCAGTTCACCTTTGTATGAAGATGCTGCATTAAAAAATGCCACTTCATTTGCATTCTGCAAAATCAGCACTCTGCTGCTGCAAAATTTATCCTGTTCTGCATTCAGGTTATGCACAGAAGGAGGGGTGAAGGTGGATGCATATTCAGAAGGTGTGTGAATTGCATAACAATGTGTATAATTTGCCCAAATAAAAACATCTTACTAATTATATGCAATGAAGAACTGCAAGAAGTTGTATAAAGATATTTAAGGGCATCCACTGCTTATATGCAACCTCACACCTCCTGACAGCTTTTTCCAAAAGTTGAGCTGCCTGATGAGGCTGCTGAACAGAACAGTGACTGTCAGGGAAGAAGAGAAGGTTACATCACTGTATAAAAGGAAAACTCCCGACAGCTCTTACAAACCTGTTTGTTTCTACTTCCAGTCACTCCAGATTAATATGTCATTCTATTTCTTTTAGTTTTCTTTCACGACATACATCAAGTCAACCCAGGCCCTGCTAACCCTGACCCGACCAAATGTATTTTGCAAAAAGATGTAAGCAAATAGCATCTGTTTTAGTGTATTAATCCATATAGTTTGTTAACTGTCAATAACTCTGCTTTTGTGATCAATAAACTTTGAAAATGTAGAATTTGCAGAGAAGCAAAGGCAATTTTGCATGCTGCCTCTGTTGATCGGGAATTTTGTCATTTCCAGAATTTTATGAAGGGAAGAATGACTGCAATGAACAAAGGAGGATTTTTCAACTGATGTAATGTAATGTGACATGCATTTTAGGGAATTAAAAAATAAATGAAGATACAAGGTAATTACACTAATCAGGGGGGAAATGATCTTCTGGCTTGACTTCATTTGCTTTGATACAAAGAAGGGCCAGCATGTAATCCAGCTTTTAATATACATGGTAGAAACTAAAGCAAAAGAGAAGAAAACCTAGGAACAACAACAAAAAAACCCCAGCCACACTGGATTAGGTGTGTCTGTCTAGCTGAATTTCCTGCCTCAGGTGGTGGCCCAAAGTGAAGGTCCAGAGCAAAATGTGAGCATTTTCAACTTTAGCAACTAAGTTGCTAAAAAAAAATACTCTAAAGTCAGAAACAAATGTTATCATAATTAGCCTAATTTACCTGGAACAACCCATAACACAACAGATTTTTTCATTCTGACTGAAAACTTGAAGAAATATATATTTTGCAAACTTGATGATCTTTAAATAATAGAGCAGAAAAGGAACCATCAGGTAAAGTCTCTAAACCACTATCTATAATTTGCGATGTAACATGCTCAACCATAGCCTTTGTTCAAGTGAATATATGACACTGGCTTGTAAACAAGACTACTACTTCTCTGCAATGAGAAGCTTAAAGACACATCTTTTCAAAGGAAGAAAAACTCACAATTTGTTAGTAATATGAATTTCTAATACATCTGAATTCTACCAAGATCATAGCAGTGAGTTTAAAATATGGGCCCCAGAGTGCTAAGTAGACTAATTTTAGGGAAAAAACAGCATGTGTATTTCCTTCCTAAAATAAATAAAACCCCCCAAAACAACACCTAACACAACATCTGGCAAGCTATTTGGGAAGTGACTCCAGAAATACATTTTTAAAACTCACTGATTTCAGCTGAACTAAGAATATAAGCACCATATTTTCTTAGAAAATCATGAAGGGTGTTTATCTGTTACTGTCACACTTTAATGAACTACTCCATGCTTCAGGGAAAAAAAAAACCACCGGGGAAAGCCTGATGTTTACATCAGCAGAAGTATCTTTTTTCATCGAAAGGGTGCAATTATTATTATGTAACACAAATCACAAAAATCCCAATTTTTCTACCTTATCAGTTTCATAAAATCATGTTCCCTAAGGATGTCATTGATTAGTTGCACATGTTCTTTCAGTGACATCTGAAATACTTAATTGTCGGTTATCTTTTCTCCTTCAGCAAGTAAAATATAGTCACAAAATTGCAAAGGGACTTGTTCTGCCTTAACCTTACCTAGATGCCATCATGCAGTGGAAAACAGTGCTAAAATATCACAGGATAATGCTCTCTAACAGGGGAGACATATAAACAGCATAATGATTTCCCACGAGTTTCCTTTTTAGAAAATTGTCACTAAAGCCAGGGTAAATGGTGACATATCTTCACAGAGGACACTGCGAAATCGAACACTGGCATTCTAGTTAGGTCCAAACCTACTCATCAGCCAATTATAACAGTAACTGAACATCTTGTTGAAAACCTGAACAAGACCACTTTGCTAACCTTAGGAGATCATGCCATAGGAATGCATCGTTTTCACAGAGTTTTATTATTATTATTGTTGTTGTTCTTAATGAAAATAAGATTTAAAAATTAATTTCTTACACTCATCTACCATGCTTTCTCAAGGTTGCTGGAAAAAGCTGTTGAGGGGCAGGGGGAAGAGAAATGAGAGTAGGGAGCTGAGTTACAAGGTTTTCAAAAGTCCTTACACACTTTTCCATTCAATCGGGTTTAGTTTGAAATGCTGTACTGTTAGGGTGAAAAAGTTCATGACAGTTTTTCCTCTCTTCAGAGGGAAAGATGCTTCACAATACCTAATTCAGTGGTGCAGCTAAAATGGGGGAGAAGAAAATCAATACATTCCAGCTACAGTAAGTAGGCTGGAGTGTCAGTCTCCACTGGGACCAAAACCCACATCTTTTAGAACACTTTAGAGTCTATATACTTCTATTAACCTGCTTTTCTTGAACAGCTTTACACAGTCCCATGAAATGATAAAAAGGTTACCAAAAGAACACATTAACTAAAAACAAAGTAGACGAAGGAACCAGACTTCTAAGAGCAAGCTTTCCTATTTTTAAAATAATAACAGATACAATAATGTTTTATATTCCTCATTGTGAAGAACTACAAAGAAACTCAGTCCTTTCTTCAGCGAGGGTGTTGTTATAGGTTATCAACAAGAATTATTTCTAAATAAGTTGTCACTTACTTACATTGTCGTAGTAAGGACTCTCCACTTTTAATTTCTACCAGAAACATTCAGTGATGGGCAATTTTGTAAAAACAGGAGGAAGTTCTCAAACATTCTTAAAACTCTGTATAAAAATACAAGAAGCATGCAAACACACATACAACGATGTAGAAATGATGCTCCATATGAAGCACCAGCTAGCTAACACTCCCAGGCTGCATATCAAAGGGAAGTCAATGGTACACAGTAGAGCTTGAAAGGGAACAAGATATTGACTGTAGATATTATATGCCAAAATACTTTCAACAAAGATACTCAAGTTACTATCTGAAAGTTAATGCAAGGTCACAAAAGTGGAAAAAAAAGGCACAGAGGGGAACTGCACCTCTGAACCTCAAGACTGGAGAACAGTAGAAAAATTCCTGCACCAACTTTTAGATCGATTTGTTACACTTCCAGTGGGCTTAAAACTCACCAGATACCTCCTGAGTGAAAAATCCATCTATCACAGCATTATCAAGCTACACAGAAGATAAATGAACCAGATGGAAGGGAAGCCCAACAGGTTAAATGACTGCTGGTTCATCACTGAAAACACATATGCAGAAATTCACATACAGACCGCGTCTATAACGTATTAATGTTTTTACCTAATCTAACTTTAAAGCACTTTTACTCATTTTGATTAAAAATACTACCAGGTAAATTTTATGGTAGTGACTTCAGTTAGAAAGCTAGTTAATTATACATTTACAGTTCCAACTAATATTCAACTACTGATCGCAGAGCAGATTGACTTGAGGCTAAGTGTACAAATATAACTCATTTGATGTGAAAAAAACAATATTGAATTATTTTCAGAAAACTGGGAACATAATTTAGTGGGAGCAAACAGTGAATCTCTCTGCAGCAATAGAAGACTGGCACTTGAAAGATTAGAAACAAAGTGCAACAGACTACAGTTCCTTTGAAAAATAAAAATGAAAGGAAGCAGTCAATATAATTTCCTGAGACACTGCTCAAAGGATTGGCGGTTAAGACAAAGCTGTATCAGAAATGAAGAAATCAACAGAGCAAGAGGAAAAGAAGCAGAAGGGCAGGATGAGTTAATGATATTAAAACAAAGTTAGTAGGAACAAGGAAGGCTTTTAAAAATAACTAACAGGAAAAAGTAGTACAAAGAGCAAGCAGATCCATTAATGACAGACACTAAAATAAATGTTGATTTTAAAATGGCTGAAATGAAGCATTTTTTAAAAGTCAATGGACCACTAAGACAAGGGACAATTAACAAGTAATTAAGACCATGTCAATAATGCTGCTGCTAATAAACAGGTGCAAGAATACCTTAGACAATAATATATGTATCAGTCAGTAGATCCAGAAAATACACATTCTAGGATGGTAAGGAAATTAGGTAGTTATGCTTGGAAAAGTCTTCTCAAGAGTACAGGGGAAGAAGGTTTGGGAAAAAGCAACCATATTTGCAATCCACAATACAACAACAGGTAAAGCAGAAGAGGTTTAAACTTGCGATACAGTTTTCTGAAAGCTTAAAGAAACTAAATACAAATATGCTGTAATGCAAAAAAACCCCCAACATTCAGGTTGCAAACTACGACACCCAGGAAGTTTGGAAACCGGTCTTTTTTTTTTTTGTTTGTTTCTCACAGAGTTAGATGTTGCCCTCCTTCTATGCTGATCCTTGTGCACTGAGGAGGAGGTCAGATGGGAAAAAGACGCAAAAACCTACAACAGTATCTGATCAGGTAATTAAAGATTATCATAAATACACACTGTACTTTAAGGCAAATAAAGCTGGTACTGAAAAAGCCAGTTGCAGATTTTCCAGATTTGCAAGTGTTTCTTCAGTCCTAAGAGTTCCTTTAAATATCAGGGTTTAGTGCATGTTCCTGTCTTCTTACTATGTGATAACCTTTTCTTAGAATCACAGAATCATTTAGGTTGCAAAAGACCTGTAAGATCAAGTCCAGACGTTAGCCTAATGCTGCCTAGTCCACCACTAAACCATATCCCTAAGCACTGCATCTACACGTCTTGTAAATACCTCCAGGGATGGTCACTCAACCACTTCCCTGGGCAGCCAGTTCCAGTGCTTGAGAACCCTTTCGGTGAAGAAATTTTTCCTAAAATCCAATCTAAACCTCCCCTGGCGCAACGTGAGGCTGTTTCCTCTTGTCCTATCACTTGCTACTTGGGAGAAGTGACCAACATCCACCTCGCTACAACCTCCTTTCAGGTAGTTTAGAGTGTGTAAGGTCTCCTCCCCTCAGCCTCTTTTTCTCCAGGCTAAACAACGTCAGTTCCTTCAGCTGCTCCTCATAAGACTTGTGCTCTAGACCCTTCACCAGGTTTGTTGCTCTTCTTTGGACATGCCTCAGCACTTCAGTGTCTTTCTTGTAGTGAGAGGCCCAAA
>NW_010538906.1:0-478 GCF_000687285.1 Phaethon lepturus
GATTACAGCCCGCCCCTAATTACCAGCAGTTGTTAAAGCCCACTTTCGAGGAAGACAGGTTGGCAATTTAATCTGCTCGGGGGAAAAAAAAAAAAGAATTATATTTTCTTTCTCCCCAAATGATATTTATTTTCCCCCTAAGAAAATTAAGCGTTGTAAGGCGCTGGGGGAAAGCCACAGCCTTCCCCCTGAAAGCAATTCCTCAGGCCGGGAGGGGTATGGTTATTATTTTGTTATTAAGCCCCTGTGTGCCCTGTGCTGCGTAAAACCCAAGAAGTGGCCCATTTTGCAAAAGATGTCGAGCCCGTGGAGGGACAAGACACCTGGGGCCGACGGCCACTTCCAGCCCCTCGGGCCAGCAGTTTGCAGGATCTGTGCACGTGGTGAGGGTGAAGCGGGCACCATCCTCCTCCTCTCGCTTCCTTCCTGCCCTCCTTCCCAAGCCCTCCGAGCTCATTAGCAGGCAGGAGGAAGGCAG
>NW_010538906.1:540-921 GCF_000687285.1 Phaethon lepturus
CGACGGGCAGGGCAAAGCTCCTGCTCTCTAATTGGGCTCGATTAGGTGGCTCTGCTCCATGCCGCAGCCCAGCCGTCCCCCTCGAAAGGTTAAATTAATTGCTCAAGGTCAGGCAAGACCAGCGAGGAGCCACCGGCACCTCCAGCCACCCCACTGCAGCAGGAGCGGCACAGCCCTGCTGCTGGGCTAAAAATAAAGACGCCTCCTGATGTGGAGACTGACAATTTGCCAATTAGTTTAATACGCAGCCTTAATAAAATGAAAAAGTAATTTGAGTAAATCTGAATTTCAAGAAAATAAAGATTTGATTTTCTGATCTGTTTGTTAAGAGGAGATTCGTTCCAAGCCCCGTTTCTTGATGTCTCTCCTTTAAACAAGCTC
>NW_010538907.1:0-213 GCF_000687285.1 Phaethon lepturus
CCATTCCTCCTCCGCTGCCCCAGCCCAGCTGCAGATCCGTCCGGCGCTCGCCTCGAGCAAGCCCAGGTCTCAGCTCCAGTTCGGTCTTCTCCAGCCGATGCCACGAAGCCTGCGAAGCGCCGTCCGAAGCCTCTCCTCCAGCTGTGATCCCATCCCATCTCCCTGCTGGCTCCACGGGCATCCCAGGCAGGGACTGATGGTGCTGGCGGGCAG
>NW_010538907.1:626-1612 GCF_000687285.1 Phaethon lepturus
ATCCAGCAGCACGCTACGCCCTGGCTGACGGGTGGGTGCTTTTTCCCGGGGCCCTCCTCTCCTCCCCGCTCGCAGTGCTGCCAAGCCGGGTAAAGCTCCGCAGACCCCCACAGAGGGGCAAGGTGGGGAGTTTCGGGTGAAGGGGCAGGCTGAGGTGTTTTATTCCTACCCAGCAGAACTCACCCCCCAGATACACACTCGCTAAACTCATATCAATAAAACATCTGCAGAAAATTTAAACCTAATCCTCGGCAGTCTCCGGGGTGTCGGAGCACAGCGAGGATTTGCAGGCAGATGCACAAGCCTCCGACAGCCAGCCAGCAAACAACGCGATGGCCCGCTTTCCTCTCGCTCCCGCAGCTTCCCCCAGCAGCGTCAGGCTGTGTTGCCTCTTTTCTAGCTGTAATACATGCTTCCTTTTACTAGTCCTGCCAGAGACCTTTGGACACAGGCAGCTTTAGAGGTAAATATTTATCCTCACGACTCGACTCAAAAAAATGAAATTGCTGAGGAACGTGCCGCCTCCCAGCCTGGACGCTGTGGCAGCGATCGCTTTCTCCCAAGCAAAGGGCTTTTTTGGCTCATCAGAAAAGAAGAGCCCAGATGTGAAGAACTGGGCTTCCTCCGCGCCCGGCCCTGCTCTCCGGGGCTCCTCACCGCGAGGCCACGTCGCGGGGGGCTGCTTCGGCAAGCAGCAAGATGAGGTCCCCTGGGCACCCCATCCCTAATGCTCGTCCTGGGGTACGGCTTCCCAGTGACGGCTGCTCGGGGTGCGGCAGCTCCTCTGGCTGGGGGGACACAGCATCCCCACCCCACCCCAGCCTCCCCCCCCGCACCCATGAAACCTTTGGGGCACCCGGGAAAGGGGACAGAGGGTCTTGCCTTTGTGGAACCTCCCCTGTGAGGGTGAATGGACCACGATTTGGATGCCTTAGGTGGGGCATCCTGGGGGTCCCTGTCCTACTGAATCCCTCTGGTGAGACATC
>NW_010538908.1:0-241 GCF_000687285.1 Phaethon lepturus
GAGCGCGGGGGCTCGGCGCTGGCTGCGCAGATGGGAGCGGAACCTCTAAAGTGATTAGCTGTTCTAACATTGCATTTTTGACGCACATGGTTAAGAGCGCTTGGCGCCAGCTTGGTGAAGTCCCTGTAGTAACCAGCGTCTAGGATCGCTTTGCATTCACCAAAATATCTCCCCTTTGGTCGGGAGTGGGGGTGGATGGAGAAAAGAGGAGGCAGGAAAGGAAGCGGGAGTAATGCGTTCA
>NW_010538909.1:0-229 GCF_000687285.1 Phaethon lepturus
CTCCGTCCCCAGCCGTCCTTAGCATGGGCTGTTCCTTTCTACCTCAAGTGAGAAAACTTCTCTCCCCAGGAAAACCCCTGTGTCGGGCGGCTCTGCAGCTGGGGGAGCTGCAGCAGCGTGATTTCTCCTCCACCCGAGCCCCGGGCTTCCCCCACGCAGAAAAACCCCGGCTGGAGCTATGCAAAACCCTCCCGTGATCTGGGGGGGGTGGGGGCGGGGGGGGGGTGTC
>NW_010538909.1:601-830 GCF_000687285.1 Phaethon lepturus
AAACTTCCTCGCCCAGTGTTTTTTCGAGTAGCGAGTCTCCACCGCGGATGCGCTCGAGTCCTGCTGGCATTCCCGTGTGCCGGGTGAGGCTGGGGGGCTCGCACAACTTCCCCTGGCTTTTTGGGGAAGTGTCCCCCAGCGGCTCGCTGAAGGGCCCTGGGCCCCCTTTTTTGGTTTTGGGGTGGGGGGACAGCTGGGGTGTGCGGCGGAGGGGAAGCTCGCTCATCTC